>NC_086344.1:5642984-5946940 GCF_032445375.1 Bacillus rossius redtenbacheri | reverse complement strand
ATAATTATCCTAATTTAAACACACTCTTTACATTTACTTAAACCAAAAATAAATAACAATGAAAACATTAAATTTCCAGTTGTACATAAAAATTGCTCACCACTGACTGTGAAACTTCCATACAGAAATTTTTTAGTCACTTGGTTGCTTAATGCATTGTTCAGTACATAATATAAGAAATTAAAGAACTGTTCATCATGTGTAGAACCACAAAAACATTTCATTTCACTATTGAACACTATGTGTTAATAATTTCCTTGTAAAAATTTTACACACACATTAGCTTAACATAACTGTTGCATAAAATTCTTTTTAAATATATATATATATATATATATATATATATATATATATATATATATATATATATATATATATATATATATATATATATATATATATCATCAAAGGAGAGCATTGTAAACACTTCAATATTCTCTTCTTTTAAGTTCTGCCGTCTACCTGAAACAACAATATTGTAGTGACTCAACAACCTCTCACTCTCAACATTATTTGTAGGCATCCATATTGATTTAAGCACAGCTGAAGCAAACTGTTGACAGTCAGTTGTCAGTGCAGTGAGAATTTTCACTACATCAACAACTTCACCAGCTCTGCACAGTGACTCTGCTGCATCTTTTAGAGACTGGTACCCTTTAAAAAGGTCAACACTGTCTATCATCTTCAGGTCAGCAATGGATTTTAGTTGTGTAACTATGTTTTCAGTTTTGTTAAGCAGAATGTTCTTAGGGTTGAAAAGCTGGTTCAATGACCTGTAAACATGTGCACAAGGATCACTGTTCATGAGTGTCTGCAGTTTGTTCATGCACAGTGTTGTGGCTTTTTGGCAGTTGTGCTTCACATGTGCAATGTCAGTGGTGTTCAAATTTTTGAGGACACTACTGTTTTCGAACGTATTGGAAAATATACCCTTTGCTGCACAGTCCAAACCTTTTTGTATATTTTCCAGATCCCCATACAGAGTATGTGATGTAGGGTACGTAGACCCTTCAAGTTTCGTTAGCAGATCCATTATTTCAGAAGCATGCTGCTGTACAAAAATACACTGTGCTAAAATTACGGATACTTCTTTGTCTGAAAGCATGATCAGATACTTAATTCCTGCATTTTTAGTTTCCTGAAAGTCACTATTTCTGAAAAAGTTAATGATTTCCAAAAAATATTCAGCCAGGTAGAACACTGCACGAAACCATGAATTCCAACGAGTATTGACTGTAGAGCTGGGCCGATCACCTATTTTGCCGATCATGCCGATGCCGATCATCTGCTGCCGATCTTGCCGATCTTCTGAGCCGATTAGAGCCTTTCAAGTACCTCTGATTACACGTTGCTTTTGACTGATCACTATAAACGGTGAAATATTCCCAGACAAAACTACTTTTCATTGACATGATTACTTAAAAATCACGACATCATAAATTTCACGGACTAGCAATTATACAGGTAAGCCCGGAAGGTCTTGTCAAGCTTCTCAGACACCAGCGTGCAGCTGGGTTAAGGCCAAGGTCATGCGATGTAACATCTCCCGAGGCTTACTGCGCCTTGGCAGCAGATGGATAAAAATAGTAAACTCCCAATTATACGTGTTCATTGGGACCCGCCGATGCCCGGATAATTGAAATTCTGTAAAAAAAAAAAAATAAATAAATAAACCCGGATAATCGGTTAACGGTAAGGGCCGCCTTCGAATTGTTGTCTCGGCTTAAAAAAATACGGCACTGCCTAGCCATTAGTTCACGGTCATTTACAACAGCCGAAGAGAGAAAGATAAGATCGTGCTGACCTTGTACACATAAATTTTGGGTAGCTCCCCACCCCCCTCCACCCCTTTGATCAACCGAATGCCAGACAGACACGTCACTCGCCAGGCGCCTGCCGTGCGTTGGCGGGCGGAAAGTAACTCTGCAGCACGTGAAACAACATTCAAACAAACGGAAAACGGGAAGCAGAAGTCAGGACATCCCCCTCACGTTTAAAGAGTGACAAATGTGACAGCTGAAAGGGGGACGACACAAAGGGTCAGTACAAACAGCGTTGCAGTGTTTGCCGGCCGCCAGCCCGCGTGACGTTAATTTTAAGCGCTGACACTTTTGCTTCTCTTTTTTTTCTGCACTTTTAAATCGTCCCGGATTATCCGATTCCCGTATTATCCGATTCCCGTATTATTCGATTCCCGTATTAGCGCGTCACGGATTAACGATGTTCTACTGTGGGAAACAAAACTTTTCATCAACCAGGTTTTTATACAAAAGAAAGTTAAGCTCTATTTCCCGCTAAACAGGATAAGAATATTAATTTCTCTAAACAAAACTTTCAATAGGCCATATTTAGCGAGAAAAAACTAATTAGATGAATTCCCGAAGAGTAGTTGTTTACTAACCACGAGACTACTAGCGCCATTAATCCGTACTAATTCCGTCGCGCGACGCGCGTCACTCTAATCTCTGGCGTCACATAACCAACCTAAACAACAGTCGCCATTCGCCATTCCAGTAATATTAACCGTAAATGGTAAACAAATACATAGTTTTCGGTTCGTAAATGATAAATAACTTTGCAAATAGTATAATGGAAAATTATTTTACCGAAAGTACCGTAAATATACGTGAAAATTGATACTTAGGTATGTAACTGTTCAATGTTTATAAAACTTACGGTATTTGTTTACTTTATTGGTATATTTTTTTTCGTGTGTGGTTAGTTTTAAATTATTAAATCCTATTATTTTTCAATGAATAATCAAATTTTCTTCCCGAAAAGTACCGTAAACAAACATGGAAAGTTGTTAGGTATAGGTAATTATTCAATGTTATAAGTTTGCAGTAGGAGACCAATGATCGGCTCAAATAATCGGCTACGTTTTGCCGATCATTATGATCGGCAAAATTAACAAAATCGGCCGATTACTACGATCGGGGATCGGCATCGGCCCAGCTCTAATTGACTGGCATTGGAAACAATTTATCTGGTTTCACAGTTTCTTCTCGCAAATATTGCAAATATTGGTGTTTCCTCTTGCGAGTGTTTAAAAAGGCAGACTTTACCTTCACTACGACATTGTTTACCTCAACAAGTTCACATGACAACACATTTCCTACTAGGGCAACTTTGTGGGCCCAGCACTGAATATGGAGTACGTGATCTCCATACAGAACTTGCAAGCTGTTGACACACTTTGTCATGTAGCGAGCTGAGTCTGTAACCAAACCTCTGATGTTCTTGTATGAAATTGCATACTTATTTACACATTCTGAAATAACTTGTGCACATGTGGTCGCATCCGCTTTTGCAAGAAAATTAACTGAAGCTACTAATACCTGAGGTTCGCCTACTGGTTCTTGGAGCACTAGAAAGAGTACCACAAAAACACATCTTCCCTGACTATCTGTAGTCTCATCCGAATAGATAAAAATTAGTTTATCTTTAACAATTTCCATCACGTTTTCAAAGTGGTATTCAGCAAGTTTAGGAACATACTTTTCCCTCAGTGTTTTGACACAAGGCATGTCTCCATAACCTGCCACAAATTCATTTAACCATGCCCTTATGTTAGGATCATCCAATTTTTGAAGAGGTATGTTAGCTTTAGCGAAGGCCTCTGTTGTCCTCAGTGCCAAATGTTCGACGTCTGCTTTTTTACGTTTAGCACTACCAAAGCACTCTGCAACAGAGCTCTGGATTTTTTTATCAGCACACCCATCATCATATTTTTTTCTTTTAGTTATGTGTTTTTCGCTCTTAGTGTGCTTTATCACAGTGTATTTTCTCTCAAATGCGACTTTACAATTACAAAATTTGCACATTAACGTCGCCGTATCGGGTGCATATAGCCCGTCGCTTTTGAAATCATCGGCACGTTGCCGCACACTTGCAGCATTTTTCGGCATATTGTTACACAAACTCAAGTTATTTTATTTTAATGTTCCCATGCAGCAATAAAATACGATACATTAAACGAAAGAAGTGGCAATGTATGGTTGTACGGTGTTTATCTTATACTTCAGCTGGAATCGCGTTACAAACACATAGCATTGATCCTTACGGCAGACGTGCGCATGACTGCCAGTGCCGGTTGTTTGTGAAATAAAAGCTGATTCTTCCCAGCATGCAATCTTTTGTGGCGTCACAAATCGTTTATTCCATAACTGCGTTGTGTGAGAACAAGATTTTAATTCGTTTATTTCGTAATTCTATTTCATGGCAAAATTAAATCACGAAGTCATTATTGTGCAATAGTTTTATTAATATAATCGTAAAAAAAATTCATGTACGGACCTGGATCGGGAAATACGGTCCAAATGACATTTTCTTACGGACATTTCTTTTTGAAGGGTTGGCCAAGCTGGTTCTGCTTGCTCACAACTTGCCGCCTCCTTCCAGCCATTACATCAACAGTATCGCTCATGTATGACGTGGAGTTGTGGTTGTGTACATTATGTTTATTTTGTGTTGTGGTCACATCTTAGCAGCAATATATTTCGTTCTTCCATACATACATGTAAAGTATGTGATTTTCGAAACGTAAACAGTGGCAGGCTACCGCTAAGGTTGGTTAGTTTTAGTTCTGACAATGGCGATGCCGGCGAACTCAAGATGAAACCAAGTTTGTTACCGTACATTTCTTAAAATTTCGCGTGTATACAGAAAACTAGACAAAATCGTATTACAGTGAAACCCCTTATTTACGTTACCGTAATTTACGTTTTCCCGTTATTTGCACTATATTCTTCAGGTCCCGTTTAGTTCCCATATAGTCCAATACAATACTTTCCCGCGAATTACGTCTCAAAAATCGAATCCATCCCGCTATTTACGTCACGTAACAACCATAAACAACTGCTTGTAAGTTCTGATACTGTATTTATGTCACAACTTAGCCGAAATACTGGTACGAGACATAAACTTCACAAGATAAAATGAGCGGAGTCTTGGTAACTGTTTTATACGTCTTTTATAATTTCGGAAGTATTGTACAGTTGACGCATATTTTTTAAACTAACCATTTATTTCTGGGGATCGTAAATAATTACAGTAGAACTCCAATTATCCGAACTCCGACTATCCGAATCGCCGATTATCCGAATCACAAACAAGTCTTGACTTGACTTGTCTTAACTTGCCGTTGTGCCTACACTGACTTCCCCCCGCGTGTGTAGGCACAACGGCAAGTTAAGACAAGTTCCGGCGCATTGCAGTCACGGCGCACCTGTCATTGTTTGTTTTGATTAGCCAGTGTGCTATTGACCTTGCTCGAGGACGCTACTCTTTCGCTACGGCTTACTTTTGTTTGTGCGTGTACAATACGTATGTACTGTATTGTTTTTATACCATGGCTTCGAAAAGAAAACGTGTTGTGCTATCGTTAGCGGACAAACTGAAAATTATAGAGCAACTCGATAAAGGTGTAACGGGTAAGAAGTTGTCTGAGATATATGGTGTTGGACAAGCAACAATTTCTGACATTAAAAACAGTAATTCAACACTTTTAAACTTTGTTTCGGTGCTTGAAAATGAAGATGGAAGTTCCTCCAGGAAAACAATGAAGATAGCAACCAACAAAAATTTGGAAGATGCCGTGTTTAAATGGTTTTTGCAGCAACGTTCTATGGGAAATCCGATTTCAGGTCCAATCCTTTGTGAAAAAGCCAAAATCTTAGCAGAAAAGCTTGGTTATTCATATTTTAAGGCTAGTAACGGCTGGCTAAGGAATTTTAAATTCAGGCATGGTGTACGCGAGTTAGATTTGGCTGGTGAGAAGCTTTCAGCAGACTCTGCAGCTGCTGAAAATTTTATTGAAAAATTTAAAACTGCATCAGAATCCTATGATCCGGAGTTTGTTTATAATGCCGATGAAACTGGCCTTGTTTGGAAAGCATTACCAAAAACCACTTTGGCTTCTAAAAGGGAATCTAGTGCCCCTGGACATAAGGTCAGTAAAGAACGTGTTACAGTGCTTAACTGTGCCAACTCCACTGGAAATCATAAACTGCCACTTCTTTTGATAGGAAAATCAAGAAATCCAAGAGCATTTAAAAACGTAAAAAAACTTCCACTCTTCTACAAAAGTCAACCCAAGGCCTGGATGACTGCAGCTTTGTTTACCGAATGGTATGATGAAGTGTTTATTCCTGAAGTGAAAAAGCACCAAAAATCGGTGGGAAAAGAAGGCAGTAAGGTGCTTTTAATTGTTGATAACGCACCCACTCATCCTACAGCAGAACTGTTGGAAAGAGAGAATGGGCAGTTTAAAACGACGTTTTTGCCTCCCAATGTTACAAGTTTGCTGCAACCCATGGACCAGTCTGTTATTGAAACAATGAAGCGCCATTACAGAAGGCAACTGCTGAGAAAACTGCTGATCGAAGGTGCTGAAGATGAAGAATTGGTTTTGGCAAATCATAGCAAAATAAATTTAAAGGACTGCTGTTACATGGTAGCGGAAGCTTGGAGTTTGGTTACGGCACTGACGCTAAGACGTGCGTGGAATAAACTGAAAGGCCTACCGTCTGAGAAGAACAAAAAAAAAGAATCTGAAGAAAATGAGAAACAAGAATATGGAGAGGATGATGATGATAAAGATGCGTTGTTACTAGAGGAAATAAGAAAAATGATTGTAAAAATTCCTGGTTGTACAGAAGTAAGTGCTGAAGATGTAGGAGAGTGGATGGCTTGTGACACGTCTGACCCTGGTTTTCAAATTCTCAATGACGATGAAATTGTTGTAAGTGTGAGAGAAGATGTTGAAGTGGAAGTGGAAGAAGAACTTTCTGCTGATGTTGAAGTAGACGCTGGACCATCAGCTAGTGAAGCATTTGCCGGCCTCGAGACTGCTTTGAAGTGGATGGAGCGTCAGCCCGAGTGTGACCACTTGCAACTGCTCACCGTCAAGCGAATGCGTGACCTGGCTGCCCGAAAACGGTTGAAGACCGCAAAACAGCTTACATTGACGGAGATGTTTAAAAAACAATGATTTTTATTTCTAAACTTGTACATAAGTACATTTTATTTATATTTAAAACATGTGAAAATTTCATGTTTCTTTCATTTAATTCAATAAAAAAATAGTGCAATATCAAAACCTAGCTTTTATTCTCTCCAATGGCAATTTTTTTAAAAAAAAATCCGATTATCCGAATATTTGATTATCCGAATGGGTCCCGGTCCCCATTAATTCGGATAATTGGAGTTCTACTGTATTGGTATCAAGACATCACGATAAATGTAAACTTGAACTTGTCACGGCAGCGAGAAAACTGGCGCGTTACCAATAAACTGGTATTAGAACTGGATAAAATTGGTACACGGGAGGTGGAGCTTATATTTTTTTCCGCTAAGCTCGCATCTATTGGTTGGTTGCTGATGGCCGGTCATGAGTCTGGGCGGAGCATAGAGTGCGCATGCGCCGCCGCGTCGTTACAGCAGCTGACCGAGTACAATGACCTTTCTCCGCGTACGGCGCGCTTTTGACGGTAAATTTTCATCAATTTGCGGCCTTTTTTTTTTTTTTTTTTTTTTTTTTACTGTGAGCAATGTGTATGTAGCCCGTATTTGATATAAACCCTGCCGGTTGCAACTGTATTTATAATTTGGAGAGGCAAATAATCTCCTTGAACAGTCAAAAAAGCAAGCAGAAGAAAATTTCAAATTTTTTTGTTAGGAAGTAATCAGAAAAACATTTTGGCTTTCATTCTTTTTTTATTTTTGTCATATGTGGTAAATTAATAATTGATTAAATACTAAAGTAAAATTTGTTGTTAGTGTGTTTGTACCTGCATTATAGTATGTGCTATTAAACAAAAGGAAAAAAAATTCTAAATAAGGTAAACTGTACTCCTTTTTATACTTTTCCCTTTATTTACACTTTCCCGCATTTTACACTTTTTTACTTTGTCCCCATGAAAAGTGCAAATAAGGGGTTTTGCTGTATTTCGCGAAAATCAATGAAATTCGCGTTATTTTTCGCGTTATCGCGATCGCGAAAATTTCAGGTCTCTAGTTATGGTTCTTAATTATTCATAAATTATTATTACTAACATTAAATTACTAAATAATAACATCTATAGTCTCTCATACTAATAATGTTTACGTTTTATCAAAACAAACAATAAATATAATTCAAGGGTATCATAACCTGAAGGGTCTCTTGCACAAGGTAAGTCAAAGAGATAGGTATATTAACATAATTAAACATAATGTTGTAGCTATGCTGTGTTTGCTGTGTACTTCAACTTCCATTGCTAGCTTATCCATGAACCTTAGTGAATTACAAATTATCTCAGAACAATAGTGATACGTCAACGAATATCTTAGCCTCGAATACCCTTTTGGCTGTAAATACGAACTTGTACAACCATACAGTTTAGCATATCCACCTTGACTATAAACAGTTTTTCAGCTGTTACAACAAAATATAGAATCTTGCCAAAAATAATAGATAGCTATCAGTGTAAACAGGTATTACGTTATGGGCCGTGTCATCAAATCATACTATTAAGCAGCAAAATATCAAATTAGCAGTCTGATAACTAGGCAATTACCCAGAAAAAAAAACTGCTCTTAACAACGAAGATCTATGACACTTAAATCTCCAATAAATAGTCAAGATTTTGTGGTGTTATTTTAAGACAAATTTCGGTGTAAAGAAATAAAGATTTCGGTGTTATATGGTTTTATTTTTTTGCTCAAAATACCCACGGCAAAATTTTCTTGCTTTTCTGTACGACATGCAAATTTATTAAAACAAATATTAATAAACACTAAAACCTCATGATCTAATTACAATTAAGTTAATTTGCAAATTCATAGATAGTTAAATTCATTTGCAAATTCATAAATTCAAACTTTTAAATAACTACTAAAAATTTCACGATTTAATTACAATCACATACACTACAAAATTACACAATTAAGCACTTCCAAAATTACTATTAAGACGGTTTTATTGAAATGCTATCATAGTTAAATTTTCCGCATTTTCTGGAGTGAGACGTTGTCTTCTGTCACTAACTACCAGTGAGTACCTGGAAAATGAACGTTCTGCATCAACATTTGATGTTGGGAACCAGATTGCCCTTAACCCTTTCGCTAGTATTAACGTTAATAAACGTGCGTATTTTAACTGTGCCCGATAGAGTATTCACGTAAATAAACGTTTCTAGCTTTGTACAAACTAGTATGCTCGTCAATGAACGGAGATGCGCATCCGGCTTTGTTGTAGTTGTTGTGCTATCTAGTGAGCCTTATAGTAACTAGCTGACAGTGTTTTCTGGTGCCGCATAGATAGCAGCACTAATTCCAATTTGCTGTGGTCTGGAATATCACTGTTTGTTTTATCTCTTGCTAGATTCCGTGGTTGTGACTTTCGCTTCGCGCGCATTTTCTAGCAAGATACTTTCGCGAGTATTTTTTGATAGTTTATTTATTGTTGATAGTGCAGCAATGATGTGAGAGTGTGTCTCGTATTTCTTCAAAATAAAAAAAATTTATTTATGAATATAATTTCATAGACTACTGATAGTAGAAAACTGATGTTTATAAAAATTACACAAAATAATAATTTTGCAGTGTAGCATTGAAATGTGTGTGTGTCTTCATATTTCTTCAACTTAAAATTTAAACTTTGGTTAATTTCTCTACGTTATTTTGATTGATACTAGGAAATAAAACATATTTTTAAAATTTTCAGAAAAATTACCATTTTTTGCAGTGTAGCAATGCTGTGAGATGTGCCCTAAAATTCTTGAATACAAAAAAAGAAAATGTATAAGTTTATTTGCAAGTATAATTTTGATATTGATGGATCGAAATAATAGAACATTTAATATAAAAATTGCAAAATGTTATCCTTTTTTTACAGTGTAACATCAAAAACCAAAATGATACGACAAAATAATATGTGATAAATAGCTCATCCATATTTTTTTTTATTTTAGAATAATAAGGCTATGTGCAACAAGCATTGATATATATACACATATGTATATATATGTGAGTGTGTGTAAATTTATGCACACATACATAACTTATACATGCATGTATATTTCTCTAAATAACTCACTGAAAAAAATTCCAACAAAAAATTTGCATACAATACATATCACTACTTAAAAATTAATTAAAAAAAAAAATTTTTTGTAAAAAAAACTTCACTCCACAGGGTTAGAGAATCCATTATTAATCCTCCCTGGCCAAAGGGTTAAACTGGCTTGAGCAAATTCACTGTAGTCCCCTTTAAGGGAGCAAAGTACCTTTGCAACATCAATTTGGCTTGTTTCTGGCAATGAAAGTTCATCCTCAATTTTTTTTGAAAGCAACATAGCCATGTATGAATGTATCAATGGGAAGATGGGAAACAGAAGGCAAGTTATGCAGAGACTTCTGTAGGTTTGCATCTTCTATGCTAACCCTACTCTCATTTCTTGGGTTGAACAGCAAATTAATGGCATTAAAGACTCTTAGACAAGGATTTCGTTTAACAGATGAGTTTTGCCTCAAACGCTTATGTTTCTCACTCGCGACATGTTTCACAAGTGTATCGCGTCTCTCGTAGTCTAGCCGGCAGTTACAGAATTTGCACATTAAAATTTTATCACTGATATAAAATCCTTCACTGGAAAATTCTTTCGATCGGTCACTGGCAGAAACCTTAGTTTTAGGCATTATCAAAAAAATTTTAATCACATAGGAAGAATTTAACCTCTCAATACGCAAAAACTTGCCGTGCTGGAAAGATCAAAACAATGGAGAGTAGATGTGAATACAAACGCATACCGAATACCAACATACGTACGTGAAAATTAATACCGACATAAACATGTACTATTTATTATTTACAATCGTTACGTTAAGCAGGGTTAATTTTATTTTCGTAGCCTACGTACTTTATTTTAAATAAACAGTAAAAGCAATGCGCTTTAGTGTGTAATATTTTAATGATTAAAAACGTAATCGTAGAAAAACATATTTTGGACGTTTGTTATTTTTGTATTTACAGAAAGTGAACGGCGGCCATTGTATCATAGTTATCAACATCTTAAATTATTATGGTACACAAGATTACAGTTTAAAGAAAATATTACGTTAATTCCGAGACTTCATTTTAAAATCTATAATGAATCACCGTCGCATATAATATATATGGCTGCTAGTTACTGTAAGAAATATTTGATTGTGCTGAAGATGTGAATTGTCCTTACAGAATGGAGAAAAAAAAACGTAAATAATCAGGATAGACGAACTTTTGTGACATATCGCGGATTTCGCACAATTTCGTTTTATTTCGTGTTTTCAAGCGGTTTTCGGTGTTATTTCGTTTTATCGCGCATTACCATATAATCGTGGCTCTACCAATAAACATTCCTTGCTGAAATCTTCTGTTAAGCAGAGGTAATTGAATACGACCAAACATAACTTCATAACCCATGTCATATCACACTTTGCATAGCTTGCAATAAATATCTCAAACTGTGGAGATTCATAGATAAATGTTCTATTCCAGCTGAGAGTAAATTTTTTTTTTTATTCCTCTACTGCGACTGTAATTTATGTTCTTTTGTTGACTTGTACTACTGGCGTCTTGTAGTTTCGTAGACTAGTTATAACATCCCACTACTTGTTCTGTTTTTGCATCCGCTAGCGTGTAACAGTTTTCCTTGGTGATTCCGACAATCTTGAAAGGTCCTTCGTACAACAGAAAAAGTTTCTTAGCTACATTTTCCCACTTCCTACTAATTTTAGCGGTTTTCCGCAGTACTAGGTCGCCGACCTTGAATTTGCTCTGGCGTGATGCAGGCTTCCGCTTCTTACGTATTTCTGCTTCCCTTCGTCGTCTAGCATTGACAAGCTGTTCTATATCTTCTCCCGTTGGTAAGGTCTCGTCTCTTTCGGGGTGGTCGCACTTTGGTAAATAGCTAAATACGATGGTAGTATTGCTGTCGATGGTTCCATACAAAGTATTTCGTGAGGTGTCAATGTTACATAACCCCTCGTCTGGAACTACGGTATCGGCGCGGGGTAATATCACCTCGACCCGTTCTAGTTTAACCTTTTGTCAGGGTTGTGAATATGATTGTCCGACTTAGCCACTTCAGCATGTACACAAGTTGAGGTATTTCCCCGTTCTCGTGGTGGCTGAAAAATGTTTGCAGCTGGATTCAGTGGTTGCTGCCTCTTAAAGTAACCATCTTTCGTAGGTGGGAATGAGATGCAGTCTTGTTCGACGTCTTGACATTGTTGTCTCGGCTGGGACGGCTCGTACCCAACAGGGGATCTGAATATTGGCGGCCGATCTTGAGGTGATTCAGGCGACAAATTTTCTCGACCGTCCTGTTGCTCCCTGAAGTCTCCATTATCCATGGGAGGCCATTGTGAAGATGGAGTAGGCAGGCGTTTATTCATCGGCGTACCTTCCCGGTGAAGTTTGTCCTCTTGCCATTCGTGGTCATTGAAGCGATGATCCTTTCCTTTTCGCTTACCGTATGACTGCGATCCGCGGTAATAATATTTGTTGTGGTAGGTTTTACCACCATGCCATCCCTTTCGATGTGGTGACCATTGTGGTGTTTGGCATTCGTTTTGCCACGACAGAGTGTGCACCGCTTTGTGTTCTCCTTTCTGTTGGTTGTTTCGATTGTTCCAGTGACTGTTTACTGGTACATGCTGATTTCCTTGATAATGATTGATTTTCTCATTCTCATCGCGAGAAGACGTGTTTTTGGTCTGCTTATCTAACCGATCGAACACTAAGAGTTGTTCCCTAAATTCCGTGAAATCTCGGAATATTCTACCAGCCAACTGCATTTGGTAGCGTAATGGTAATTGTGTCAAAACAATTGCTATTAATTCCTCATCGGTCATGTTAAGGTCCAAGTATCTGGTACGCTCAAACATAGATGATAGATGAGTTTCTAGGGATTTGCCCTTCCTAGGTTCATATCTTTCTGTGTGCAGTTGCGCCCTTAAGTTACCTTGAATGCGCATGTTCCAGAATTGTAACCTAAATTTTGTTTGAAAGTCGTCATAAGATGTCGTGTTAGGCTGTTGTACCTCCCACCAGTAAAATGCTACGTCACGAAGAGCATTGTTTAAGCGCTTCAATCGCTCTGCATCAGACAGATCAAACATGTTCGAATATTCATCTAATTTATTTATAAATCGTATAGGATTTTCATGAGAATGACCTGAGTAAGTAGGCATGTTTTCGGCCCAATGCCTTGCCGTATGGTACATTAATGCAACGGCATTTATTCGTGTAGCATTGATCTGTGAATTAGATTGTGCGTGCATGTACTCGGGGTTTCGCACAGGTGTGTCACTTGTACGTGCGGTCTCTTGCGCAGCCTCATCGGCCACTCCAGTGCTAGACGAAGGCTGTGAGATTGTGCCTAGCTGTAAAGTCTTCACTTTATGATCAATATTGTGTATCCTAGCTACTACATTATTTACTTGAGCTGACATATTACAGTATGAAACGCTCACTGTTTCAATCTGCTGTTCAACGTTTGCTGTTCTTTCTAATACCCCATCTACGATATGGTGCAGTGTCGTATTATGTTTTTGAACAGTGTTCCTCAATGTCTCGTAATGTTTGTTACACTGATCCTTAATATTTTTACATTCGGTACTGGTCGCCACCAGAGTAGTTGCTGTGTTCTGTTTATGTTGTTCAAGTTGGTTGTTAGCTTGTGCGATGTTTTCAGCTAGGCTATCTAATTGCTGTTCTTGTGCTCTGAACTGCGATTCTAACCTGTTCTCCAAGCTCCCGATGTCTTGTTTAACCTCATCAAATCTGAGATTCTGTTCATCAAATCTGATATCAAATTTACTGTTTTGTTCATTGAATCTGGAATTCTGTTCATCAAACTTATGGTTTACCTCATCAAATCTGCGATTCTGTTCATCAAACCTATTATCTAAATTGTTCAGTTTTACCAGCAATATTTGCATCCAGTTGTTTGGCAACTCGGTGACAACATTTTCACTAGTAGATGGCAATGTGGTATTCACTACATTACGAACAGTATGTATTAACAGTTTGAGTGTGATGAGATGGATGAACAGTATTTTCTGTCTGCCGCTCCAGATGAGGCTCCGAGTTCATTTCCTGTAACTCACTATTTCCTCTACCGTACTGTTCACTTAGACTAACCAATTCCTCTAAAACCTCTGTTACATTATCAGATTCTGTATTCTCATTACTATTAACCTCATTGCGATTGCGCAAGCTATAAGCAGAGTTAGTAGGCTTAGGCATGGTGTTGGTCAAATTCGTAGTTATTTATTTACAAATTATAATTATAATTTTCTATCTCACAACTTGCTTGTTTCGATGGCCCCTCGTTGTAAGCGCCAAAAATAGACTATATGTAAGGGTGTATTATGGTGGTGTGCCATTACTATACAGTATCTATTTAAATTTACTATTACATAATTATTATTTATTTATATGATATATACATATATTGAGTTTTATTACGGGTCTGTCAAATATGTAAATAGTAAAGGTGATTGGTATATATTACTGTTTTGGAATGCCCAATACACAAATCATGTACCTAATATAAGGAACCAAACACATGTTTTAAATTATATTTTGTAGGTATACTAGCAGGAAGTTATGTGGGGTCCAGCTTTTATCAAAAGTCCAGATCTAATCGAATATTATTGTTTATGATAATTATTAAGAAACAATTTGAACTAGAAATATTCTCGTATATCAATGTTGCCTCGACTTCAGTTCGGTAGATTCAGATACTCGTAAAGTCTAAAAGACTCCTGGTTTTAACACAAGTTATGGTAAGGAAAAAATATTGAATATTGATGATTCTTTCCATAGCGTCAATTTCTGTGGCCATCCAATATATTCAGTCAAACCGATATTCGGAAATAGTGAAGATAATCAGCTCACCTCGGTTCTAGTTTTATGCACCTCAATTTACTCATAATAAGCATTATATTCTTCACAAATATCATTGCAATCATTTAATTCCATCTTGATGTCTTAATTCAGTATTACATATTCTGATTGACATGATTCCAACCCTTTTTCAACAATTCAAATCATACTGGTCAAGCAAATTTTTCTATGGCCTGAGGTCATAGTTACCATCAAGCTTAAAATAAGGAGAACACTTATAACTAAATATATACTAAATACAATGGTAATATTAAAACAGTTAACATGTGCATTGAGAAAAGAATATGAAATTGCATAGACAACTATGTGAATTAAAGTTAAAATAATAGTCTTTGCAGGCTGTTTGTATTACTGCTGCTATGAAATGGTCCCAAAGCTTTATAACTAGGTATCACAATGTCATTGAATTAACTTATTTCAGTCTTTAACACATGTTTACATAGTTTTATACTTATAAAATTATTTGTATATTATTTTTGTTTATTCTGAGAGGTCATTACCCGCTCACCGTTGTACGACACTTCATTAATACTAGCTTTAAACAAATATTTTTGGGGTGTACCTTAAGATGCAACTGTTAAATGAAAGCACTTTTGTAGTATAAGTAGTTCAGTTCAAGCTATGGTAATTTTGAGTTAATGTAGTAGCAGTAGAAAATACCAGTGCACAATTTTCTTTGTAGATTTTTTTTTTATGTTCTTCTAATACATACTCTTAACAAAATCAACACATTATCACAGTTGTGTATATCATACATAATGTTAATGTATGGTTGCATTTTCTTGAAAGACTTGTCCAGTGTGGTTTGATTAGAAACTTTTTCAAAAACATTATTTATGCACATTATTATTATTTTTTGCACATGATCAGCATGTAGCGTGTTGAGCAGAGGAAACGATTTGCTCACTCTAAGCTGTCCGTTGCATCACATGTTGGTGAAGATTTGCATTCTGTTGATTTCAGTTTCTTTGTTAGCTGATCGACATTTTCCTCATTACAATTCACAAACTCTGCAGTGTGTTGCTTATTTGAGGTCACTCCTGAATATTTGACCACACTTCTTGGTTTATATGTATCTTCGTCTTCTTCTGTTGAACAAATCAAGCTTTTCCAAAGCAGTTGGCTGTATTATCTTTGCTGAGATAATCCCAGGACATCCCAGCATCCCAATGGCACCAAGCAAAGACAACGACTTGCAGTTTTCGTGTGTGATTTTTGTTTTCTGAAGCAGCCTTAAAGATGCCGCCTAGTCGGGTGTTTCTGTGTTAGTGAGGTGGATGGTAAGGTCAACCCTCGCTGGCACTTGTAGCGTGGTATCTTCTCTAAGTGCAAGGCTGTGAACTAGTGTGCAGACTTTTCTCCGTGGGCAACTATAAAATTTGAGTGATAACCATGACATTACCATGTTTTATCACATAATCGTCAGACATTTTATGCTAAAATAAAGTTTTAAAAGTAGGGGTGAGATTTTACTGCAGGAGAAGCGTTTTTGTTGGCGTTAAGGTTTCCATAAAAACAAAACATGTTGTGTTAAATACGTTAAGTACGTTAAATTAAAAACAGAGCATACAGAAGCATGCCAAACTATTTAAATTAATTAGTCATGCAACAAAAACATATTTAATTCAACTTAAAATAGAAAAACTTGAGCTGGAACTAACGTGTGTACCGTATCCATAACTATCGTCGTAGTACAGACTAACCACGAAAGACTGCGTGCTATCCAATGTAGTTTACTAGGCACGAGACAGAGCGCGCGCTTTACATGAAATTGGCGAACTGTCAATATTGATATTTGACTACTTGCGCACACTTTATATGGGCATCAACTTAACCACAAATAAATAGTGCCGAATAGCGCTTTACTTTAAATATGTCATTTTATACAGGAAAAGGGAGTTTATGGGCAACATCTTGTCACGGGTATCACTAAAGGAATAGGAAACCCTAACAAGGCAGGAAAGAACGGATGCAAGTGTTTAGAAAATTAGGTGCCCAGTAGAATTCGTAAATACAACATTTTATTAACAGGAATATTCTCATCTCATTCTCGAACTGACTTTGATCGTTATGAAGCTGTACCCCTGCGTGGTGGGGTTGAATACTCGATACAGGTTGGCTATAACAAAAACACACAAAAATTAACAATCTGATCAAAATATTAAAGCAGCACTCTTAATCTAGTTTGTGGCTGCCTTGGCTCAACCTACTCCTTTTACACTGTCAAATACAACGGTGGTTTGCCATAGATTTACTGGGTGACATTTACAAACATATTATAAACAATTGAACAAAATCTCAATGAAAATATTGCAGCCCAGTACATATACAAATTACCTAAAAGGGATATAAAAATATTTTTATACAATCAATAACAAGTACTGGCTGTGCTACCATAATAAATACATATTAAAATTAACTGATTCTGTATCCGTAGAAGTTGGCTAAACTTTTTATTATGTCCAGAAAATGTCTCACTGTCACCCAAATCACTCGTATTCCACGTGGTTATTCTTATGCACCTCGGGTCATTTGTGTTAATACTCAAACAGTTGCAGCAACTTATCTTGTGACCACGTTGTTACGTTTGCTTGTGTTTGTCATCAAGGGAATTGGCAGTCGACGTCAGTATTAGCATTTACGTATAGTGTCTGTTAACGTTTTCTGAAGCCCCACTCTCTCGCCCTCACGGAAGTTGCCTAACTTTCGCCTATTAAGACTTCTTACTAGATACTTGAATTCAGTTTCTAACTGCACTCAGAGTTTTATGCTTGCAAAGCGACACTATCTTCCTTCACTTGTCTATCAACGTTTGTAACTTGAAAAGGTCTCATCAAAATGAAGTCCGTCGGGGTCTCTAGGTGGCGGCGATTCCACGAAGTTTACAGCGTAGGGTGGCGGCCTGCCTCGGTGAAGTCCCAGTTGATCTGCCTTTTGTTGACTCAAAGCATTGCCCTTTTATACTCGCTGGTCTCCTTACCGGGCTAGAACAGAATAGTCTCGTACGTTTGGGGGAACAATGGCCGACTTCCTTTTCCGGTGGATCGCCGCGCAACCGATGACACCCGACCACCAGCCGCAGCGTTCAGAGTCCCCGCGCTCAGTGTTGCGCGGGCGGCATCCACAGACTGTTAGGGCACTGTCGATTCTGAGTTACAATCTTACAAGAGAAAAAATAACGTACATCTTAATGGAAAAATGTCTGTGCCAAAATAATTGACAGTATTGAATAGAAAATCATATTGTTTGGGTAAATATTAAACAAGGTTTTTAATTACTTCATGTTCCCATTATGACTACCACAAATGCCTGACAGCAATTTGAAAACTGATTGCTGTTGCACGTTTTTTTTTTGTCCTGTGATCTTTGGCAGGGTCATATTTACAACATACGCAAAGCGCTCAGATCTTAACAGCCGAACCAAAAAAAATCATACAACTTCTTTGCGGTTTTTTTCCCGCTCAAAATTTGGTGTGATGGTTGTGCAATAAAACATGGAATATGGCGAAGAAATGAGGATTAAAGTGTAATTAGTCCTATTCTATTAGGGTTGTGAAGAATCTACCAAATGTTTCAGGCCTAAATATTAAAAAAAACTAATTTTGGCTGCTTTTATGCTTTTAAAAGTACAGTTTAAAAATGAAATACAGACACATACTTATTCGCCCTAAGCGTATTCGCTTTTCGTGACCAGAATACACTATTGGATATCTTAAGCAGTTCTTAAATTGTTTGATTTTTCCTGAAGCTCTGCACACCGTATAAGCTCAGGTAGGTGGTGCCCTTTTGACACCAATGTGGTCAATTGCCTGCAATACCGAAGGTAATACTGAAGGCAAATACTCCCTTGGACATTCTGTAGGTCTCTCACATCTTTAAGCTGTTCAGGACACTGGTCAAGAAGAATAAAGAATATTTTGTGTTTTTCGTGGCCATTCTTAGGTCTAAACTTTATTATTTTTTATATACATGGCAAAAAAAATTTTGAAATTATGTTTCTGTTGGGATTCCTCCACTAGAAGTAGTTTGTCAGTTTCATCCATATTTGTACAAAGAACAGTTTTCTTTAGCCTTTTAATATTCATTCCTCTGCAGGTTGTCCTTTAAGAATGCTTGTTTGCCTGAAAAATAAGTAACTCTTATCTGCATTGAAAATATCAACTTGATACTGTAGATTTTTTTATTATTATTTTTTTTTTTTTTTACATTATTGAAGGGTGTGTCTAAAATGTAAAATAAGGGTAATTTATGAAAAATCCTTAATTTTGCTCAGAGAACTGTGATATTATATGACCTAAACATATTGTTCTCTGATATACAAACATAATTATTTATTATGAGTGTCTGCAGCATTTCTAAAAAAGAATAATTGTACACTTAAGTCCCATATTTACATTCTGTAGAGTATATGTAAGGATACAGTCTATGTACATACTTTCATATTTAAATTAACAATTCACAATGTGACATTTACAGGTTAAGAATATTACCCAAAATATCACAAACCATAAGGAAATTGTACTAAAACAAAAGTTATATTTTTTAAAGAAAGTAAAATATAGCAAGGTTTCTCAAAAACAATTAAAAAGCAAATTAATTCTATCTACACATGTACATACTAGGTTAAGTCACTATACTACATACAATGTTAAATTACCAGTTTTCAATTACTACATTACAGGTTGTGGAAAAAAGGTATAATTAATTCCAGTAATAGCAAATAAGTATAGGTACTGAAATTTGGTTTGCTTTAATTGCTGGCTGTCACAGTTCCTCTATATGAATGCAGAAAAGTAATTCTTCAAAACAAACTGCTTCTAGAGCTTCATGCTTGTAAGGCATAGGGATTTCTTCATCTTGATCTTCATCAGGTTGCTTTTCCTTCATGTGCGAACTAACAATATCAATATAAATTGTTCTTTAGTTCGCTCACGACTGTCAATATTGACAAAGTCGCTGAACAAACTGTCTTGACTGAATTTTTCTTCTAGTCTTCTTCCTCTACGCTGTCACCTGGTTCACTGTTCTCATTTGTACGCACAGTTGCTGAACTTAACCTGCCTTTCTGAAACAATTTGAAATTGTTGATTTAACTTGTTTCCACGCATAGGCAATTTCATGCACTGTATCCAGAACATCAAAGAGATACAAAATTTTTCGGACAATCCTTTTCCTGTACTTCAACTTAGACATGCATGATGCCAAAGGCTGAAGCTCACTGGTGCAGTTTGCAGTGGAAAAAACAAGCTTTACATTCCTCAAATTCAAATCCTGAGCTTGAGCTGGGCACTGGTCAAGAAATGGCAAAATTGTTCTTCTCCCTTTAACACCCATTGCTGCATCAAGAGCACGCAGATGCTGTTCAAAGATTTTTGATGTCATCCAGGCCTTTTGATTTGCCAAACATTTTGTTGGCAAAGTTGTTACGTTTTTTAAAACACCTTGGATTCTGTCCCTTCCCTATCATCAATGGTTGAAGTTTCTGCCATCTGAATTGCTCATTAGCAAAACTGTGAGCCTTTGTTTACTAAGTTTGCCACCATGACAGTGCTCCCCTTTTAAACGCAGTGTTTTGTCTTGTGAGGAGAGAATAAAACAGGCCTGTTTCATCTGCATTAAAAATGTCCTTTGGGTCATATCCTTGTATGTATTTGTGCAGCTGCTCTTTCCATACTTCTACGTTCGTGAGACTACATTTATACTTTCTCCACATATTGCTTTATATACAAGGTTAATTAGTTTGAAACAGTCAATCCAACCATTGGATGCACTAAAATCGTTAATTCCTAGCTGTGTAGCTATAAATTACGCCTTTTCTCTCAACAAAACACAGTTAATGGATACATTTGAGACCCTTGCACCCACAAACCATTCCTCCAAAAGTACTTCAAGTTCCTCTTATTTTGATGCACGAATGTATTTTCTCTTCTTAGAAAAACCACCACACTGAGATGCATTTCCGTAATCATTTCACGATTTTCCACAATTGTGTTCAGAGTTTAAATCAGTAGCCTAATCTCTCAGCGAGTGAAACACCAGTACCTTTGTGCTCATCCACGCTCTTGAATTAGTTGAGTTTTTCATGAATCGAAAAGGTTTTCTGTTTTTTACACGCTGCCATCTTGTTAAAATATGTACAGATATAAACACAAGTCAATTACACACAGAAAATTTTTTTTTTTTTCCCTTATTTAAAATATTGTTGCCAGCCACGTTATTCTGAACAGACTTTGACAAAGATTTAATACTGGAAATGTATACAGTACGTAATCCTGAATGTATAAGTTAGTGATGTACAGTAGGCATTCCAATAAACTGTAGCGTTAGGGTCGCGTGCTAACATTTTCTCAGTCTGCCTTTATTAGGCCAGTGTCAGTAACCTGTCTACCATTTTTAATGAAAAAGCACTTTGAATAATTCACTAGCTACGATTATATGGTTAATCGTGAAATTTTCCGCGAATTTTTGTGGAAAATGCGAAAAAAGTTATTTTTAGGAAAAACTGCTAAATTACACTGAAATTACACAATACAAGTCTCTTATATTTTAATGTGAAAAGTCATGAAGCGAAAACTACATGCACTAGAACCCCGTTTTTATGTACTTTTAAATATTATTACTATTAACGCAACAAAAAGAAAACCCCCGACGGAAGCGTGTGAACATGGAATGTGTGCTGACCCGCCGGCGCCACGCACTCGCCTGCCCGCCGCCTGCCTTCCCTTCCCATCCTCACGCTGGGCTACCGTCTGTCGCGTAGCAAACATTAAAAATTATTTAATGTTTGCTACGCGACAGGATACCACGTTATTTAAACCTGCCCGCCTTATACAAACTGTTATTTCTATGATTGCGTGAATAGTCACATCTTCCAGTTGTGAACAGTGTGGAATATTAATGCTAATAGCAACAGAAGCTTGATAGTCAAGACTTGCCCGGGTCCTGGTTGATAAGCTGGAAGAATTTCCTGCCTTGCATTTCTACGTGCTTCCCCTAATCAGCTTTAGGGCGCCGTCTGGTCAGCGTGTGTGTTAGTGAAGCGGGATGATAAGAGCGACGCTCAATGGTAGTTCTAGCGCGGTAAAACCTTCAAGTGCAAAGCTCTGAACTGGCGCAGTCATCTTGTTCCCGTCAGATAACTGTGAAATTTGAACGGTGACCGTAACATTATATGGCGGAAAAATAAATATAAAGGTGTAATGCATTTCCCTCTGATACTTTCAAGAAATTTGTAACGTGTTTTTTATGCCTAAAACTTTGAAAACATGCCTTTTAGCCATTTTATCTCCTCTAAATCTTCTTGATCCGATATCAAAGGAACCAGTTGGGCATTAACAAATTCTTAAATGCTTTTTGTCAACAGACTCCAGTCGGAAATCTAGTGTAGTTTGGAAATCGTGTAGGTTTTTCGTGGCTGTGCGCGGCACACGACTGTAGTTGCCATGCGTCACGCGCCGAGAATTTTGTCGGGCAGGAAGGGCGAGTATAGTTCATTTGCGGTAAAAATGAATACTTTTATGGCCCTACTCAATTTTTCCATTAAATAAATGTTGAATTTTCAGTGATTTTCCATCAGAAATAATGTTGTGTAACTAACAAACAAATTGTATCAAAACAATTAACGGTAAATGGCTGTCGCGGGGGGCCCTTAAAAATTTTTCATTTTACCAGAAATGGACTATACAAACCTGGCTTTCGTCGCACGCAGTTTGGAGAAGGGGAGGAAGGATGTTGACAGTTTCACATGCCAAAGGACGTTGAGGGAGGAGGGGGAGAGAGACACGATGGTTTGTATTCCTGGGAGGGATGAACCTTGAAGTCTGGACAAGGGAAGTAGAGGTAAGCCGTATGACGCCTGTGCTGCCACCACCCCTGTCTAGATGAGAACGGTCTTTTTCAAAATACTCTTTAATTGTTAGTGACAGAAGAAGATCGCTGAAGCCAGAAAATGCAGAACTTTTTTAACAATGGTAGCATTTTCGTAATTTTTGTGTAAAAGTGTGCATAGTAAAACTTTCTGCAGTTTCTTATTTTAATGTGTCATCCAAAAAATTGGAACTGTGATGACCTGATGAGCGATAGTACTTTTTAAGAGAAAATTTTTAACCAGAACATTAAAATGTTGATTACATGTGATTCTGAACATTACAATAGGCCCAACTGCTATTTTTTATGTCACAATCGTGAAATATATTGTGTAAGTACCATGAATAGCTTAACAAATCCGTTTTTTTTTTTTTTAAAGACGATATAACGACGAAATGTGTAGTTTTAAATGACTAAATCAGGTTCAAAATAAAACCATATAATCTTGGCTCTAGCTATAGCGCTAGTGTTCCCAATAGCATTTTTGATTTAATATTTCACATAATAGTGATATCTTCGTAGGTAAGGTATCCATGACAAACACGGGAATAACGAATTTATGTAGGTATAGCAAAAACAAACTGTAAACTGCGGGAAGCAGAATATAGGTGCGTTGTAATCAACGGGAATTTATTGCATAGCATTAAATTAATTTAAAATGGGTCTGAAATAAACTGATGCAAATAACAGGAAAACTTCAAATGCCGTAATGTAAAATTGGGGTTCTACTGTATTTTGATAACAAGTTTGGAAGGGTGGTGACTTTCCCTGCATTCACTTCATCTTGATTCATGTTGTTTGGTTCCACTCTCTTCATTTTGTACTCTTAGGCCTCAATATATCTATCCATCCAGCTTTGTTTAAAATCAGTGGTAAGTTGTAGTGAAATATATTCAGAATTTTTATCTCAAAATGGGTTTATCAACTGATAGATTCAGTGCTTATTTTAATAAAACACTTCCAATAGTACATCTTTGCTTCTTCAGACTTGGAATTTTTTTTCTTCTCCTGTTTGGTGACTGATTACTGAAGTATCTTTGCACAATTGAACATTATTGTGCTGACCGTGGACTCTGGCAAATGTAGTTTGTCTGCAATTTTTGCAGGCAATTGAGTTGGATGACTACCTTATAGATTATTGCCAGCAATCAGAATCTGCATACCTTTTATCCCATATTGAAATTAGTAAGGTTTATCTTTGTGTTCCGTCGTCACGCTATTCAAATTAATGTACATATTATCTCGTTTAATATAAAGTTAAATTTTCCTAACTGAAGACGACTGTAAAAATAAGTCAACAGCACGTACGTAAAAACAAAGAAATAATCTTCCATAAATTACACAAATGCAACAGGTGCTAGCAGTGACGGCATTACCAAGATGTGTTGTTCTATGAGATAAAGTGCTGCAATAGTGTGCAGAGTTTACTGTGGAAAATTCAACCAATATGGCAGAAAAGAATATGTTTTGCAAGTAATTAAAATGTATGGCTGCTTACTAGATTTTCAGAAAAAGTATTTTTTAGTAAAAATATTGTTTTCATATAGTTTTAGCAAATTACTTATGTGGAAAATATTTTAAAAGGATGAAGTATAGATTTAAAAAATTTATAAAACTGTTCCTATGCATTTTGGAGGTTTGAGTCGGAAAACAATTTAATGGATATCTTAAATGGTTTCTCCTGTATTTATTTTGTCACAAATGTTTCCTTCAGTGCCAAACAAATATTCCTAAATCATAGTCACTGGTGCCAGATAGTAAGCAGGTGCTAGTGTTAGAATGACTAACTTTTGATTCCTCAAATGTTCTTAATAATAATGATTTTTTTTGTATTTGGAGGGTTTTTTGATGATTTGATTTCCCAGCCCTGATTAGGATACACTTTCGACGGATTCGAAAATATTCATTCTAGTATTTTATTTCCAAACACCTTTCAGTAGTCTTGTTGTTTAATCTGGTGCCCTACTTGTTTTTCAATCCTGGTGTTTCTGTCTCTTGTTTTCCTCTCCTGTTTGTCACTTATTTTTATAGTTTTATTGTTGCATTCTCTATAATTAGTGTAATTGTGTATGTAGGAAGTTACATTTGCTTTGATTATAGTAAATGTATTTTTTGTGCACATATTATTTATTTTATGTTTTTTGAGTAGAAAACCACAATGTAAAAAGACTATTATATATTATTAGGGTCGTGCAATTTTTGTGATTGCGAAAAGACTACGAAAATCTTGAAAAATATATTAAATCAAATTTTTCTGTAAATTTTCGCTGTTTTGGCTAATTCATGGGAAAAAAATTCAAACTACTGTTACTTCCCTTGTTAGCACAACAGAGACAACGCCAACTTGTACCATCGTACTGCGTAAATACTGTATTTACCCAAGGATACTGGGACGCCAAACTTTTTGATTGAGAGTCTAGGAAAAAGAATGTTTGAAGAGAATACAAAATTACTGAGAGGAAATCACAGGTAAAAGATAATTTTTTTTAAAATTAACTACAGTGAAACCCCTTATTTACGTTACCGTTATTTACGTTTTCCCGTTATTTGCACTATATTCTTCAGGTCCCGTTTGGTTCCCATTTAATCCAATACAATACTTTCACGCGAATTACGTCTCAAAAATCTAATCCATCCCGCTATTTACGTCACGTAACAACGATAGTAGGCCTAAAAACATTGTGAAAAACGTAACTTTTATAGTCGGCAGTGAACATTTTAAATCGCAAAATAAATGTATTTTATAACATGAAAAATTGCTTTTATTTCTAAACATATAATAATTTAAGCATAGGCGTGTAAATGTCCGCGTAATTATAGCAGGAGACAATCTAAAATGTACTCGGGAAAAACGTAAACTCACGAATGTATAAACGTTCTGTTACTATATTTATGTCACAACTTAGCCGAAATACTGGTACGAGTCATAAACTTCACTAGATAAAATGAGCGGAGTCTTGGTAACTGTTTTAAACGTATTTTATAATTTCGGAAGTATTGTACAGTTGACGCATATTTTTTAAACTAACCATTTATATCTGGGGATCGTAAATAATTAATTATTGGTATCAAGACATCAAGATGAAGGTAAACTTGAACACGTCACGGCAGCGAGAAAACTGGTGCGTATACCAATAAACTGGTATTAGAACTGGACAAAACTGGTACACGGGAGGTGGAGCTTATATTTTTTTCCGCTAAGCTCGCATCTATTGGCTGGCTGCTGATGGAACGTCATGAGTCTGGGCGGAGCGTTGAGTGAGTTACACTGCGCATGCGCAGCTCAGACAACACAGAGAGCCAGCCGGCGGCTACGCCGCGCCATAACAGCTGATTGAGTACTATGACCTTTCTCCGCGCACGGCGCGCTATTGACGGTAAATTTTCAATTTGTGGTCCTTTTTTTTTTTAAATTTTTTTACTGTGGTACAATGCGTATGTGTAATGTAGCCCGCATTTGTTATGAACGTTGCAGGATGCAACTGTATTTTAATTAACTTTAACGTATTTCTTACTTTTCCCTTTATTACACTTTCCCGCTTTTTGCACTTTTTTACTTTGTCCCCATGAAAAGTGCAAATAAGGGGTTTTGCTGTATGTAATGAAATTTAAGTAGTTAAACTTACCTAGGCCAATATAAATTTGAGTTCTTCAAAACACTAAACAAAAGTATTTAAATTAACATTTATTTTACATAGATATAGTAACAGTGTTATGATGCTGGTAAGAATAATCATTCACTGTCAAGTGTCTGCAATGCTGCTGACACTGCCTTTATCTTCATCTTGCCAGCACAGATCGTCTTCAGTGCTGTTCATGGCATTTGTAATGCAACACTTCTTAAAGCCGTGAACGATGTATTCTGATGTCATCCTTCGCCAGGCTGTAGAAATCCATGTTGCTAGCTGAAGAACTGATGGTTTCTTAATTTTCTTAGTTTGTGTCTGAGAATAGTCACCCGTAAGCATCCAATCACTATACTGTGGCAGGTGGTCCTTAAATGGCTTGTTTACGACGAGAACTTTTTAGCGAGCTTGTCATTCCAGCTGGTATAACAACCAAGTCTGTGTTAAAATTATTTATGATAGTTTTAATCTCAGGGGCCAGATGTCCCTGAAACGCATCAAGGACCAATATGCCCCTTTTCTTCAGAAGTTCACCCGGGTGCCGATTCCACACCACCATAACCATTCTTGCCTTAAATCACTTGTCATTCAGCCTTTTTCTTGAAAACGAATTATCACATCCGGCGGAAATGCTTCTTTGGAAAGAGTTTTCTAATTTTGACATTCTGCATGGTTACCTCCAGTTTAAATAATGCATGCTTGCTTGCACAGCTGTTTAGTGTGGTTTGTGGGTTGTAGAGAATCAAAAACCACGTGGCAGGAGATAACGTTGCAGTATAATTTGTAACTGTTTTTGGATGAAGTCCACAAATCTTGATTTATCGGGTAGATGCTTTAATACTGATTTAAAATGGAAAAACTTCCTATAGCATGCATGCAGTGTGCATGCTAATTGGTTTGTGTATGCATGCTCAAATGTGCTTAGGTTTATGTGTGAATGCATGGGTTAAATATATTTTTAAGTTTTTATTCAATGAAAATAAAATGTACGTATGTTTTGAAATATGTTTAAAAAAAAGGAAGATGAAGAAAATCAAAGATGTGAATATGTATGTGGATTGCTATGCTTCCATGTAAAAAAAAAAAATTCTGTGAAAGAACTATAAAACTACAATATCTACATGTATTTGTTATTATGTAGTGTATTATTTTCTAGGTTTTTAACTCCTTACTGAAATATTGCATGATGTAGCTTAGCAATTTCAGGAAATTAAAAATCTAAACTGTTAGTTTCAACTAAGTTCTAAAAACCAAAAGTATTTTATATTAACACGTTCACATATTTATTGTAATAGCAAAACATTTTGCTGCAAATTTTTCATGCTGCTTAAACTATTCCACTTTTACTTAGTATATTAACAGATGAGTGACTATGACAAATGATAAAGTTAAACTTCATTAATACAAACCTGAAAGGCATAGAACCATTTGGGAATTCTTTCTTCAGACTTTATTGGTCATTCTAAAAATATAAACTAAGCCTCTGAGATTATCAGTAGAGACTCCGAAAAATGGTGAAGTGCGAAATTCGCGAAATAACACAAATTTGATACTTTAAACGAATTTTGCAACTTTCCTTTGATTTTGACATAGTCACAAAATTCACGAATTTTCGCTCGAAGTTCACGCTTTTTCGCGCGAAATTCACATTTTTTCGCACAAACTAATGTCCTTACGTCGCAAGTTTTATTTATTTACGCCATTATAAATATAGGCGTGAAATAAACATAGACTGAAAGACTAGTGCCGTGATATTATCTTCGTTTTGACACGTTACTGAAATCCACGTATTTTTATTACTCTGTTTACAAGCAGTAAATATTGCCATCGCAAATTAAAACAAAATGTAACAAATGTCAACAATCAATATGTGCGCACTACCAACATAACAAAATTGACTCCACAGTTTTCGTGTTTTGAATAATGGTAGTTTCTGCCGCATGGCGCACTGGTGTCGATTTTTCTAACCTAATTTAATCGCATGGAGCTAAGATGGCAGTCATTTTTGCATGCACATTTCTATGAGTGTTTACAACTACCGTCCACATTTTGTAAGTTTTGTGATACAATTGAATTTGTGGCTAAGATGCCGAAAACTTTGACAATGTTTGATCGCGAAGAGAGATGAAATCAGATGATTTTATATTTTTGATCAGCGGGACAGAATTATAATGTGCAAGTTCTGCAACGTGCAGGTTGATTGGACACGCAAAGACACGTGCAAAAAGCATGTGGCAAATGACACACAAAACAAAACAAAAAAGACAATTATTTTGTCAAGCATTCTACTGTGTCTAAACAAATCTCGATAGGCGACAGCGTGAATAAAGCAAACAAGCTTGAAAGTGCAGAAAACAAGAATTTTTTTCTGATTTTGTTAATATGATGCTGTAAGTTAACATTCCTTTGGAAATAGCTGATAATCCAGCTATGAGGGAATGGTGTAACACCCATGTTGAAGGTTAGCCTTATTTATTTAGAAATGTTTTCCCCCTCTAATAAAAGTTCATAAGCATATGTAGGCCTACAATATTATCGATTAACTTATCTTTAGGCCCAACTTACCTTTACTTCAAATAAATATGCAAGTACCTCAGATTAACAAACACATAGATAGGATGGATTGCATTGTGAAATGGTGAGCACACCACAAGATATTTTTGACTGATTGATTGATGGTTTGACTCTGTAATCCAGCAGTACCTAATCTAGAAAAGGTTAGGTTAGGTTTGGCTAAGAATTGTTTTGAGTAAATTAGCCCATTAATATTTTCAGCGATAACCTGATAAATGCTACCTATTTATAAGTATATTGTAAGTTCTATATACATTTTAGGTGCAGGGGATTTGCCATCATCAGCCAACACTCTTAGAGAAACTTATGTCCTAAAAATTGGCCAGGCAAATAAGGAAGCAGTATGAGCCAGTTTTATTTACCATTTTCTGGGGTCCCTAATTATCAGTATAAAAAAAAAAAATTTGGTTAGATTTTTCATTCAATTGGGAATTGCAAAATATATGAAAGGTTTGTATTGCTGGAGAGGAAATATGTGTGATACATATTTGCAAATGATGTAGTTACCAGCTTTTTCTCACAGGTGTTTCTTTTTGGCTTCTTTTGCCAAGAGAACCTTTCTTTACCATTTTTAACTACTATTGACTTGTGTTTATAAATTTGTGTTTCAATTATCTGAAATGATATATTGACTTTACTGTGAGCAGGGTGTCTACAAAACCTGGAAAAATCAGGAAATATTGTAATCAGGGAAAAATCAGGGAATTTTTGTTTGGTAGGTTGTAGTTGTCAATATGTTTTTTTGTTTATTGATCATTTTGCATTGACGTGGCATCAAGTGTATATCCCCTCCCGTTTTTATTTTTGAATGGCAGATAACGAACAGTTCCCACGTCCATTTTCTTTTGTTTACCATTGGATTCGGAAGTGGCATCAAATCACGTGATACAAACTGGTTCAAGCTGGTTTGTTATCGTGCTGACGTGACGTGCTGCGGCATGTGCTTCCCGCGCTTTGATAAGACCAAGTTGTTTCAGCTTACTTAACATCAATGTTCTTGGGGCATACCACATCTCAGTGTTTACTGCAAGCATTTTTGGGAGCTCTCTCCTCTGTTGACATTCGAAATATTCTGCAGGTATCTATGGATGGCCCCAACGTAAACTGGGAATTTTTTTTAGCTTTGAAAATACATATCACAGACACTTTTAGTGAAGATTCACCATCATTGCTATAAATTGGTAGCTGTGAGCTTCATACGGTCCATTGTGCTTTCAAAACTGGATTTTCTTCTACACAATGGGACGTTGTTAGTTTTTAGAGGCACAGTTACTATTTGTTTAAGCATGTACCTGCAAGGAGGGCAGATTACATTATAATAACTGGATCAGAGCTTTTTCCCAAGAAATTTTGTGCAATCAGATGGTTAAAAAATACTGCAGTTGCTGAGCGTGCCATGAAAACGTTACCCCATCTAAAGAAATTTATTAGTGAAGTTTCTATTTTATCTGTCTCTTTCAATTTAGTGAAAAGTGCTCTTGAAGATAATCTTCTAGAAGTAAAATTGACATTCTTCCACTCTTTGGCATCAGAGCTGGAATTGTTTCTTACAATGTTCCAAAGTGAAGCACCCATGGCACCTTTTCTCTATGATTCACTGGTAGACAGTTTATTAGCTTTGGCAGGAAAGTTTGTGAAACCAGAGGTACTGAAGAGCTTTAGGTAGAAACACAATGTATCTCGATTGGATGTAGATAACCAGGAAAGTCTATTGACTGCTAACAATATCAAGTTGGGTTTTGCAGTACTCCATGCCATCAAGAAAGAGAAAGTACCAGAAAAGTCTGTCCTGTTACTGAAAAATGATGTTAGGACTTGTCTAAAGGTTATGGTAAAAAAACTTCAAGACTAAAGTCCCCTGAAGTACAAACTTACCATGGGAATTTCCTGCTTATGTCCGTCTGTGGCTTTAAATTAGGGTGTGAGGAAACAGTGTGTGAAGTACAGTTTAGAATGTTGTCTTCAAAACAGGTGGCTATCAGAACAAGTAGCTGATAACATTGAGCGATTATATGAGTTGGTATGTTCCACGCAAGATTCTGAAGCACTGTTCTCGTCTTTTTCTCGAGAAGACGGGCACCTTGATCACTTGTGGATGCTCATTCGTAAGGCACTTAGTAGCTGCCAAAACAGGCCTTCTAAAGTTTTTGAGGCTGATGTTGGGGAAATGCATCATTGGAAAGAGGATTTTCAGTGAATTCTAATCTGCTGACTGAAAACTTGCAGGAAGAAACACTGATTGTAGAAATACAAGTGTACGACTTTGTTCAACGTTCTGGAGGTGTAGAGCATGTTGATATCACCAAGTCAATGTTTCAGTATGTAAGAAATGCTAGTTGTAGGCATAAGGAAGCTCTGCAAACAAAACAAAAAGAAAAGGAAGCTACAGACAAGAAGAAGATAGAAAAAAGAAGAGTTGAAGAGGAGATCAAGGCATTGCAGTTGAAGAAGGCTCGAGTGTTGGATTTGGCTCATTCTGAAGCAAGTGCAATAGACGCAAAAGTTGAGTCACTGCGAAATTGATGGAAGCTTCCTTTTACTAATGTTTTTGCAAAAATAAATGTGTGAAATGTTTGTAGCAGCATGTTTTATTTGCCATCAATTGAGTCACTTTGACCACGCCTGAAGAAGGTAATTTTTTACTAATTTAAGTGAGTTGAAATACTTACTTGGAAACCCGTCAATGTACTTTTATGATGTTTTTTCAGTTTCGTGGAATGTCATAATTGTGTTAAAGAAAACGTGGAAAAATTAAGTTTTAGACCTGGAAAACCTGGAAAAATCAGGGAATTTCATTTACTAGATCTGGTAGACACCCTGTGTGAGTGGTCAAATGGCATTTGCATATCTTTATTGTATGGATGGGGTGAATCTGAATCCAGGCCACATTGTCAAAAAAAATTATACAAGACTTATTTTTTTATCAGATATTTCACAAAATATCAAAAACACACTTGTCACCAAAACTTACAATTAATAACTACACATTAAATTTTCAATGCCAGAAATCTCTTGTAAAAATTGAGTCCTCATTCTATATCTCATCATTTCTATAATCATTTTGCTCAAACTTACAACTTACTGCTGAATCATGCATACATGTAAAGTACTAAATATTAAAAAAAAACTAATCAAATATGTTCAGAAATGTTTAATGCACTACGGGATCAAAGGCTGAAAATCTTTTCAGCTGGGACATCACTTATATATCATTAGCATTTTATTTTAATAATATTGTTCTAAATAAAGAAGTCATTTGCACTTTGCATATAAAAATTTAATTATTTTCTGGAAAAGAGACTGCTTCAGAATAACTTTAAAAAAAAAAATTGTTTCGATTCATAGCATGCAGAAATAAAATTTCAATGGCATAAAATGCGGAAATTAACATTTTATACGAATTCTAGAAGGCAGCATAAATGTTTTGTACCACTTTTGGTCATATTTATTTACATTGTTTTGGGGTCCATATTAATGGTGTATTAAAACAAATGAAAGGTTAAGCTAATTAAATAAATAAATTAAGGTTAGAGAAATAGGTTATTTATGCGAAGGCTGAATTTTATTGCTTTCTTTCAAAAGTAAGTAAAAAAATTTCAAAAAAAATAGTTGACGAAATTTATTAGCTTCGTCTGAACGATCAGAAGTTTTAACATCCAAAGAGGTTTTTTTTTACTATCGTAAAATGAATCTTAGTTTTATTTATATTATAATGGTTTTTGTTCTTTTATACTATAAATGAACATGTTTTTGAGGGAGAGATGGGAACCGAAGATGCCTGTAGTTTGGTTTTTTATCCGTATTTAACTCAATATTAAATGGAAATGTTTGTATCAGCTATTCTTGACTGACTTCAGGCATTCCACTTAATACATATATGGTATTACTTAATAATGCCAATTGAAAAAAATTGAAAGACTTAAAATTATTGATGAAGTAACTGTTGGAAACTAAGATGGTGTGTGTTTATTGGTATCCCTCCTTTGTAGAGCCAGGTATCTAATGTATGGCTTGAATGCAGAGTGTCGCAGTGCCTGCCGTGGTGGCGGAATGTGCCACGGGCGGCACCTGAGTCGGGGCTGTGCTGTCGGCTTGCAGGACGGTTCCCGCCCCCAAGTCCATGGCCGACAAATCCACAAAGACTGACGACGTGCCGTTGGGCGGGGAGGAGGCGCCGGCCAGGCAGCGCCCGGCGGTGCAGGTGGCGCCGGCGCCGCCCCCGCCCCAGCCCGCCCCCGCCCGGCCCCCGCCCACCACCACCAACGCAGCGACCATGACGTGTGCCGTGGTGGTGACGGAGGCGGCCCCCCCTCGCCCTGCGGCCCCCCTCGCCGCCCCCGCCGCCCCCTCCGCCGCCCCCGCGGTCGTGGCGGAGAGCTGCCAGCCGGTCGTCGCGGCCCAGGTGCGTGTCCGATCACTAGAGACCGGGAAAATTCGCGGATTCATTCGGCGATAGGCTAGAATTCAAACACATATACCTCTTAGATAATTTTGCTATTGGCTTACTGTTCATCTGGACGAATCTCAACCAGTTATAATCCCTCAACCAAAGAAGGATCGAATCACAGACGAACCAGCCGAGACGACTCACAAGTCGGCAGCCAATGAACGTGCGTTATTAGCCCGAGTGTAAAGGGGTATGTGCAGTGAAGAGTTAAAATGGCTAAAAAGCATGTTTTCAGAGTAAATTTAGGCATAAAACAACCGGTACAGATTCTTGAAAGCACTTGAGGGACTTGCATTACACCTTTATCTTCATTCCTCGGCCATATAATGTTACGGTCACTGCTCAAATTTCACAGTTATCGTGTGACGATGAGAAGACTGCGCGCCAGTCCAGAGGAGACACCGCGCTGGAAGCACCAGGGAGTGTCGTGCTTATCATCCCGCCTCACTGACACACATACACCCCTGACGAGGCGAGCCCGTTAAGTTTCACCGAGAATCCTTGAGAACGCCTTAGTAATGCAAGTAATGGATAAGTGCGAGAATTTCAATGTTCTCTTGTTTCCGACTTGTAGAAAACAACGCTTTGTACTTGAACAGTACAATTGGAAAATTTTGGGCCGCACAATGTAGATTATATAAATAAAAAATATAATTTTGAATTTGCCTGACAAGTGATATGTCCGGCTGGCATTCGACTGGAGGAAGGGTCACTGGGGGAAAGGGGAAAAAAACTAGCCAGTTTTCGGTTAACCTGCGCTCTTCTGCCGATGCAAATGACCGTGAACTAGCCATGTATGTGAAGGCTATCTTTACTTGTCTATCGTGGCAGGTTTCCGTGATGCCAACGATATTGTTTTCTCGTGCTATTTGTTTCCCACCCTTTTAATGTTTCGAGCTACGGCTCTGCAAGATGCACTTGTTTTGCTGCAGACATCTTTGATTTATGGAAACAAAACATGTTACATTGAAAGTATGTTTAATTAAAAAGAGTATACAAAAGCACACATTTAAAATTAGTCATGCAACAAAAACATATTTCATTAAACTTAAAATAGAAAAACCAACAACGTGAGTCTCAACTAATGAAGAGTTCCCGTAAGTATTGTCATAGTATACACTAACCATGAAAGAATGCAGGCTATCAAATGTAGTTTACTCGGCATGAGACACAGCGTATGCGTTGCATGCAGTCAGCGAGATATATTCAACTATGTGTGCGCACTATATGAGCCTCAACGTAACCAAACATGATCCCAACTAGCACCACAAAGCCAGGTGAATAGTTGCAACTCGATGCTATAACTAACACTCTTATTTTCTTTGTAAATCGGCTAGCTGTGCTGTATTTATCGGCAACATAACCTAAAAGTATTTTAAATTTTTTTCATCTGTTTCTGGAAATATTTACCATAAATGTTTCAAGTCATTGTTTTTAAGAAATGTCTGTTTTCTTAATTTTTTAAACTTACATTTTATATAGAATTTCTCAACCGCATAATTTTACTCATCGAACAACTTTATATTTCTGTTAATTAAATAAATAAGCGCTAATATCCTAATGAATAATGGATTTCAACTTCAAAATAGATTATTTTTATGGGGAAGCAAAAAGTACACCTTAACAGAGAAAATGGAAGGACCAAAACGTTTGACCGTATAATGGAAAATCATATTGTACGATTATATCTTAAACTAATTTTACTATAATTGTAAATTAGTGGCAGAAACTTGAAAACAGATTACTGTAACATGGTACTTCGTCATGTGATCTTTGTCAATGTCATGTTTACTACCTAAACAAAGCACTCTAAAAACAGCAAGACCAAAAACATGATGCATTTTTTATATGAGAAATCCCTCATGCCCAATTTTTGCGCTCTAAAATAACAGTGCGATGACTATACAATAAAGCACTGTAATTAAACTATCTTGTTAGGGCACGTAAAGCACCATGGACTGTGTTGTGATGCTGCATCTACCGCCTGTCAGGCGGCGCCGTCGGTGGGTGACTGCTCGGTCGTCTGCAAAAAAATTGGTTGTCTGTAGAGTCGGTTTACGGACGATAGTTTGACGTGACGTCATAACAAAACATTGATGAAATGTTTGCATACTTTTATCAATAAAATTGAATCATTTTTATTGAATTATCACTATTTTGTATGGATACAAAGAAGGAGTGAAATTAAATCTACAATTAAATTGATAAATTTACTTTTATTTGCACTCATTAATTCAAATATGTTTATTACTTTAACGAAGAGATTATTTTAACTATAACTTTTATACATGTTGTTTGCTATTTAACTTCTTACAATTTGTGTTACTCTGTTAAGGATAGGAAAAGTAGGAAACGAATGGGAGTGTTTCAAGTTTAATGTGTCTGTAAAGTCAAATCGATGGTTGTTCCAATCAAATGGAAGAGAGATAGATGTGGCGCAAGCGTACAATGAGCGTAACAGGTCAGTGTGCGTAACGGGATACTTTTCGTGCGTGCAGCCGGCGTTCGATTTATTAGATACCACGTCAAAAAGGGGGAATCTAAAAATAAACCACAGTGAACAAGAGAGGGGTGCGTGTCCATGCAGCAGTGTATTTTGTTCTCCCTCGCTCTCATTGTAAATGTCTGTGAACTGGCACTACGCAATCATGTGACTGTCTCAACGGGTTTTGTGATGCCAGCTGGGTCCAAACATTGTTCTTGGTGCGAGTTTTCCCATGCCTTATACTGCAGCATTCCATGACAAAACTGCTGTAAAAGGTTTCCTTGTTTTTATTGAAGGAACTTGCAGACAATTTGACAAGTAGTAGTACTACTGACTTTTTTCTTTTAGGGGGGAAGGGTAAGAAAATATGCAATAGATGGGAAGGTAAACATAGGTATACAAAATATTATTCTTTTCATTGGTCTTTTTTGTTATATAGTTTGGGGGGGGGGGGGGGGTTAATAAAGAATGGAGAGGTGATATGAACAGAGTGGGTCAACTTCCGTGCAGTGTTTCTTACGCGACAATAGGCTGAGACACAGAACAGACTTCGTTGTATCCTCCTAGAGACAGGTGTATAGTGCGACTCTTACGGCGAAAATGTTGAATTTTTGTGACCCGAATTATAGGTGTGACTCATATGCAGGGGCAACCCTTCTGCAGGTGAATACAGTAGTTGGAAAATCAAGGGTCTTTACGTTGCTTGAGCCATTTTTGACCACTGCTGTCCCAATAAGTTGAAAAATTTACGTGCTCTGCATCCAAAACTGCATCACTTGTGCCAGTTAGTCTGTTATTATGTACTGGGGCCTGAATGGTGTGGCCACCATGACTTATTAGACTGGACAACATTTTGGAGCGTCTGATTTTATTTTCAAGTGCTACTTGCTGCTTTGCTCATACTGGCAAAAGTGCAGTAGAAAAGCTCGTGTAAATACTGATAAATTGTACTGTGGTTTTTACAGTTGAACTGATTGTACATTTCAAAACACTTATAAATTTTGGATCTTCCATGATATACAGCACTCCTATCTAATTGGTTCTAGTGTAAAATTAAATAGTATATAGTTTAAATACTTGCTCCGATTTCATGCTATAATTGTTGATTACCCTCTTTTATCGCATAATCGTCGCACCTGTATTTTAGGGCGTCAAAAATTGGATTAAAAAAACCTCTCGCGTAAACATTGTATGATGTTTTTGGTCTCGCTATTAGATTCCGAGCGCTTTGTGTGGGTATTTTTTCCGTATAAAACAATGTATTTTAAAATATAAATCTAATATTTATTCGAACATTACCTCTTACTTATTTAATTAACAGAAATACGAAGTTGTCTGATGCGTGAATTTTCTTTTAAAGACTTTTTAAACGTTATAACGTTCATCTTTTCATCTGCGTCCCGCAGTGTGCCGCTTACAAAATGTAGACAGCGCTCATTGCAATCATTACTGTTTGGTTATGTTGCTTCCCGTATAGAGCGCGCACACGTAGCCGAATATCGATATCTCGCCGAGTGCATGCAACGCGCGCTTTCTGTCGAGTGCCGAGTTAACTACATATGATGGCCCGCACTCTTTTTCTTGGTGTGTATACTGCGATAGTTATGCCTTCGTTCAGCTTGCATTTTATTTTTCTATTTGAAGTTGAAAGGTTTTTGTTGCATGACTTATTAATTTAAATTGTTTGGCGTGCTCTTTTATACTTCACGTTTTAAATAAACGTAATTACCATGAATGGGTTTTGTTTTTATGAATAACTTTATCTAACAAAAAATAAATTTTCCGCATAATAGTCGCACCCCTACTTTTCAAACTTGATTTTAGAATGAAATGTGCGATGATTATGCGAGAAAACACGGTAGTTTTGTGAGGAGTGGTTGTTGTTGGTGGGTGTGGCAGGAGGCGCTGAGCTGCACCACGCGCCTCAGCTACGCCCAGGTGGCTCAGCACCACAAGGAGAAGGTGGAGCGCATGCTGAAGGAGAAGCAGACCGCCGAGCTGCACGAGAAGGAGAAGGAGCGCAAGAAGGAGGCCAGCATCATCAGGATAGCAGCTCAGCACAGCGACAGAGGTTGGTTGTGTCGTCGCTCTGCCTTAGGTTCAAGGGTCATGGGTGTGAATGTTTCCCCCTAATTTATGTAATAATTTCTCTCTCTTTCCCCCCCCCCCCCTCCCCCCCACCCCACCCACCTCTCGTTCGACCGAGTGCGTGAGCCAGTGGCTCGTACCTGCGGTTCCTCTCGCACTGAGCAGGAATACTGGGGCAACGACCAGTTTCTCAGTAGGGTAAAACTAACCTGTCTCACGACGGGGGGGTGAGGGTATTTATTACCGTGTTTTATCACATAATTGTCGCACATTTTATACCAAAATCAATTTTTAAAGTAGGAGTGCAACGATTGTGAAAAATTCATTTTTCGTTACGTAAAGTTATTCGTATAGTCAAAACCTAGTCAAGGAAAGTGGGTTCATTTAAAAAGTAGATTATACGAAAGCACGCCAAACAATTAAAAAATTAATAAGTCATGCAACAAAAACATTTTGTTCAACTTTAAACAGAAAAACCAAAACTGTTACGCGAACGTGAGTCTGAGCACATAACTATCGTAGTGCACACCACGAGAAAGCTTGGGCTATCAGATGTAAACTCAGCACGAGACAGAGTGTGCGCGTTGCATGCTATCGATGAGCCATCTGTATCGATATTCAACTACGTGCGCGCGCTCTATACAGGAATCAACATAACTAAACATGAATTATACCAATTAGCACTGGCTATATTTTTATAAGCTGTACACCACGGTGACGCAGGCGAACAGATGAAGGTTATAACGTTTAAAAAGTCTTTAAAAGAAAATTTACACATCAGACAACTTCATATTTCTGTTAATTTAATGAGTAAGTGGTAATGTCCAAATAAATATTAGATTTATACTTTTAAATACATCTTTTATAGGGGGAAAATACCTACACAAAGCGCTCAGAATCTAATTGCGGGACCAAAAACATAATGCAATGTTTATGCAAGAGGTTTTTTTGTACAAATTTTGATGCCCTAAAATATCGGTGTGACGATTATGCGATAAAACAGGGTACTCCCGTAAGTTGGAGTGACATCAGACGCAGGTGGGTCTCTACCGCCGCGACCTGCCTATCCCTGCAGCATGGCCACACGCCACCACGTGGAGCCCACTCAAGCTGTCTCCAGCGATCACCTACTGCACAAATGGCCCCGGAGTGGGAATAGTTAGATGCACCACCCCCAAGAAACAACCACTCATATACTACTGCGCAAGAGCGTGAGGGCGTGAATGCTCTGTGAGAGTGCACAAGATGGCAAGAGTGCAAGTGTGAGAGTGCTATTTTGCGTGTGTTCAAAGGTTTATAAAGTGTGCAAAAGTTGTGCCATGCAGTCTCCTCTGCAGATTCCCCCACCACATACCTAGCAATTTCCCTTCATGCCATGGGAATTTTCGTAATGCACAAAAAATGTTACACCTTCAGCAAAGAAGTTTCACTTAAAAAAAGGGAATTTTTTATGCAGTTTTTGCAAAATAGTGACACTAAGTCAGTGGCAGCCAGGTAATCTGTATTTTAGTTCAGCAATATTTCTAAAGGAAAAGGAAAGGTCACATTATAAATACAATATAAATAAATGGAATCTGTTAAAATATTTATTTTATTAAAAAAAAAATTATTCATCTAACGTAACATGACCAACCAATTATTATTGGTCTTATTTCCCAGAACCTTTTGTTCTACGTATCGATCCTCAAAATTTTCACAATCCTCAAAATAGTGAAATCCAATCTTATTTCATAAAAAAAAAGTGTGTGTAAGTGAAACTTCTTGCTCATTAGGTCTAGACAGATTATTAGTATTGTTAAGATTTATATTGTGGAGAGAACTGGGTTCGTAAGGGATAGCCCATTGAGTTTTATTACAGATTTATTAATTACAGTAAAACCCTGTTAAGAAGTTTTCAAGGGCCTGAATGCTTAAAACTTCTTAACAGGGAAAACTTCTTAAAAGGGAAAAGTAATTTCCAACGTAAAAATCGATTTTACTCAAATGACATGTGCCACTTAATATCATTGGCATGCTGGAATAACGGAATAACTAATGACATATGTTTTATCAGTAAAATGAATTATTAAAACTGTATTTAATTTAATAAGCACATTAAAATTAGTATTATCAAAACACTAGCAAAAAAAGCAATAACTAACATTTTTGTTTTAAAAAATATATGCAAATAATTCAAAGAAAGTAATATCTGGCGGTATATGGTTTACTTTGTTTTCGTCACGTGACTTGAATTGAAAAATTGGTGTACTGATGGAACAGCCTCTAGTCCCTAGTCCCTGAGAATGCAAGCAGGTGATTGGTCGTGCGGCGTGCGGCACAGGTTTCGAAGATAGTTGGCGTTTCTCATTCGTCAGTTAAGCCACGAATGGGGAAAATGTTCTGCAGGTGGAACAGCTGCTCAGTCCAAACAAACGCAGCTATATGATTCGTCGAAATACACACAAGTAACAGCGTGTGGCGTGCGGCGCAGGTTTCATTGTGCGCGTTTCTCATTCGTCACTCGAAACGGCGCACAGATACAACAGCGTGTGGCGTGCGGCGCAGGTTTTTCGACGGTCTTGTTCTGTTCAAATTAACTACCGTATTGGCTCGAATATAAGGCGACCTGCAGTTTCAGGAGGCCAAACAAATGTAAAAATAATTTTGGTAGAAATTAACGTGAACATTCATTAGACATATGTTTTGTGTTGATAGATCCTTTTTGCATTTATGTATACCGCATTTAACTTTCCATTTCACTTAAGCTACGTATTACCACAGAATAAATAAATTTATTCTGTGGTATTACTATTTATTAGTGTGTTAAACGTAACAAAGTAAACAAAGAATGCAGGTTGCCGGAACAAAACATATGGCTAGCTGCCATGGTGAAGCATACGGCCATGAATAACTTCGGTGACGTGACCGCGAATATTTGACCATATTACTCTCTGACAGAGAGTTACTGTGCTGTGAATTTTAAAGAATAATCTATGATAATTATGTTTGGAATGTTTTTACATAAATGAAGCGTGGATTACTGTGAAATTATTAAAATAGCTTTTGAAGCAATGTACCAAATTCCTGTAAATATGGCGTCTTCGTGCGTGTTCGGCAATGTTCGTTTTACAACAAAGAAATATTGTGGAAAGACAGTTGGCAGCCGTGAATTTCCAAACATTACATCCGAAATGTTCTTAACATTTTCTGTTTATAAACGTAAACAATCGTTCTGAAAATGGCTGTGATATTTTAGCAGTGGCGTCTCGTCAGGGCAAGCAAGGCAAGCAGTGCTTGCCCAGGCAGTTTCCAGACATTGTATTTTTTAAATAAATATTTTATTCAGAATAGTATTTTACTTTGGCTCGTGCAGTTAGGTGTATGTATTTTTTACACTATCTTCTTGGGACCCAATACTGTGCGCTGTGCGCTATAAAAAAAGAACTCGTTGACACAAAAACATGCTGTTTTAGAAGTGTTGCTAGGTTTAGAAGCGCTGGTAGGATCGCTTTCAGCAGGAAGGCTGCCGCAGTAGTTTCCTTTCGGAAGGGGGGTGGCATGGTACAAAGGTTCAGGGAGGGGATTGGCTGGAAAAATACGCGGTAGAAGCTACGAAGGTAACGCTTTCTTGCCGAACTGGAGCGAACATGGCCGAAGCAGACGGTGGAATTTTTCCGCCGACTGCTTCAGCTATGTCCGGTACAGTTCGGCACGGCAGGTGGCGATGTCGCGTTTCAGTCGGCGGTCATCTCTCGGGGCGCGCGCATCTCTCCCGCGGGCTGTTGGCTGGCAGTGCGTGGGGGATTTGTGGGCGTACGATGATACTACACTCCCACTTAGTATATAAGTAATGTAGAGTAGGTATTTTACTATCAGAATAATGTAAGTCAATCATTATTTTTCAAAAATAATGTATTTAAAAAAATGTTAATTTTTCTACCTGTGGAATAGTCAATGTTCAGTTAAGAAAACTACTTAAATAGCACCATTTTGTACCTTGAAATCCATATTTTCCCGGCGAAGGGCCCTCAGACGACACCCCCCCCCCCCCCCAACCTCATCATGTTTTGGTGTGAACGGAGTTATTGCTTCTCCTCATGTAAACCTCACGCCTCGCCACTGTGTTTTAGTACAAATATTTCCGTTAAAAATCTGAAATTAAATTACCGTAAATGTTAACACACGATTGTACACCAAGTACAAATATGAATTGTGTAATAAAAGGTTGCCATTTTGAGATGCTTATAAACGTTCACAATTTTTACTCAAGAACAAATATTTTAATTTTTAACTTTAAACAATTGTGAATTACTGCATTATTGGGGGGATTTATCGTTTTCCCTGTGTCAGGTAATGATGTTTTAGTTAATATTATAACGGTTCGTTACATACAAAATAAAAAGATGTTCCGCCAATTTTAGTTTTTGTTTTATTTTTTCGCAATAGAATGCACAGACGAATCCATACACTTCCAAAAGAGGTTACTCATTCATTCCACATACATCTGCCCGTCGAAAAATGCCCGCAGTTCGCGTGATGAGAATTAACGGAAAAAAACTAACGTCCTTCAGTAATATTTTACTGCAAGTACACGAAATTAATGCGGCCTTAAACATGACCGCACCCAGCGAAAACTAATTTTGCCACGAGCCAAAACGCCGATGTCGGTGATCACAATTTCTAATTAATGTCCGAACGAAATATAAAAAAAACAAAAACTTAGGTTAACTTAATACTCTGCATGGCTCTGACCACCAACGTTAAATTATCTCTTCAATAACTTCTACATAATTTGCGAGAAGCCACCGAACGCGACCTACTTGTGCAGTGTTCGACGGACGACTGATGGAAGTCTTGCCACCGTCTCCTCCACGCAGGGAGGATAAGTCACATGACCCCACCGACCAATCACACACACGCTTCATTCACACTTACAGATACAAGCCAATCAGAGTACAAATTACAATACATGAAAAAACCCTGTACGGTACACACATAACTCGGGGCTTCCCTTGATCTGTCTCTTTTCAATTTCACATCAAAATCGGGAACTCCCATTCTCGTTCTCTCTCCCACACCGTGAGACAACAGTTATCACTCAGTTCCCACGCAGTGGGGGAATTCCCGTCTTTATCTATCTCTGAGGGGAATTGCTGTTTCTTTCTCACTCCCACTTACAGGCCTCTCATGCCTCTCTTTCTAACCATCACACCAGACACAGTCCCTTGTTCTAGAATTATGCAACACGTTAATGAAAATTAAGACCAGCAATCATAATACAAATATCTTTACAAAATTCAACTCATTTAGAAAGACTTGAGAAAGTAGGCCAAAACAGGCAAAAATCTAGTACAACGGCTCATTTGTGAATAATTACATAATAAATAGGAATGATTAAAAATGTCTAATAAAATACAAAATACCTTCTTAAAAAACATAGCAAGTGAAAAATATCAACCCTCAAATATATAAAAACAGCAAAATATCATTAGAAAGACTTTTTAAGAAATATTTACATGCATAAAAAATAGTTAAAAAGAAAAATATTGAGCTAGGAGGGCAGGGATCTTGCAACGTTAAAATATAAAAAATTGTGAACATTTTGTTTAACAATGTTTCTACAGTAGCTTTCAGTTTGGAACTAATGTTAGCGGTGCTGACGTCTTGGGTGCGAAAATAAGGTGTCTTCCAATTTTTGCATCTCTCGTTTATGTAAAAATGGCCGCCTTATATTCGGACCAATACGGTATTAAACGTTTGGAAATATGTAAATTTTTAAAATTACCTTAAAAATTGTTGAAAAGCTTAAAGATACACAATATGCACCACACCTTACCTCTATTCATAAAATATTTGAGGTTATGAACAAAGGCAGGCGGATGCTGAAAGCTCGTGGACCAAGGCTCATGAAGTGTTTTGATGTGCGTAGGGGTTAGTTAGAGTATCAACAGGGCTGACTGGTCATGCACACTCACAATAAACTATAAGAGTATTATTCAATGATTAAATAAAAAGGACAATTTCAGATAAATAATTTATTTTTTTTATGTAAATTATTTTTTAAATCTCAACACCCTGACCATATTATATTATCACTAGTATTTTAAATTATTTCTTACATGATACTGATTTTACTATGTTTAAGTTTTATCTTATCTGGGGCCCCTTACAAAAACGAATAAATTTTTTTGTTTACTATTAAAACAAATTAATAATTACATGATGAATTCCTTACAAAACAAAAATTTGTTTTGTTTATCAAAATATCTTTAGTCCATGTTACATTGTTTCGTTGCTTGTAAATTACATATTTTAAATAAGACTTTACATTGGTTCAAAAAAAAAATTCTTTAAGATAGAAGAGAAGACAAAGTTTGACGAGAAGTCCGATGAGGTTAAGTCCACGAAATTTTTCACATTATGTAGAGTTGATAAAAAAGGTTAGTAGTTCATGCCAAAATAATGAAATAGTCGTCGGCTTTCCTGAATTAGGTGCGGTCACATCATTTTGCTTCCGGGCTGCCGGGGACAGGCCCCCAACACCACAGCACAAGTTGGTTCAAGTGTACCGCATGACCGGTATCGTGGATTACCGCGTGGCCGGTATCGTGGAACCGCTAATTAACATAAAATAACAAAGAATATTAACACGCCCGGTGTTACAAATATTACCCTACGTTATTGAGACATAAAACAACAAAACTTACCACTTAGTGCGGTTGTAGATGCTTAATGCATCTTGAAAACTTTAAATCACACAAGAACGAATTTTTGAGTTACTACATCATGGCGTTAAAAGTGCTGGAAAAGACCGTTTGTGGTCAGTAAGTGCAAGACGAAGAAGGACATTGAACATGGCACTCGTAGAGAGTACTTTTTAGAAAATCAAAAGATCGATAATACATTAATTCTATTACAAAAAGATTGACTTATAATTTGATAAATATACCTTCACATATTTACCATAATAATTAAATTGTAAACACATTATTCATAATAGATTCAAAAAAAATACATTGACACAATAAAAAAAACTTGATGTTCAAACATTTAAATTACACATAATTATAATTATTACAACTTCGTTCAAAATTAACCTTTAAATCTTTAAATGACATATTACCATTAACAAATACCAAAATAAAACACTGAAAACGTGTGGAAACCAGTTCGCCCAAAAAAAAAAGAAAAAAAAAATTATAAATAAACAAGTTGAGCAAGTGCCACCAACATTACAACGGCACATACTCCCCCCCTCAAAGCAGACGCTACCGGGAGACAACAACAAACTACACCATATATCCCACAAAAAAAATTAAAACTAAATCCTTGACCACAAAAAAAAAAACAAACCCATTACATACATATCATAATAAAAAAATTACAAACTATTCCACATTGGAGGATGAAGCTACGGGTATTAAGATGGTTCCCGAAGGGATAGGAGGTGAGGGATTAGAAGGGGTGGTCGAGATGGACCTAAACTTGAACCATAGAGTTATACATAGGATAAAAATGCAAAGAAAAACGAAGACTGACAAAATCAAAGCAATGACATTAAAATGAGAATTAGTTTCGACATACTGGTGAGGACGTAAAAGCTTAACAATGTCGTGGAATGGAGCACCACTAGGCTGAGAAATCAAAAGTTTGTTAATATCTTCCACAATTGAAGAATTGAAGGATACATTTGGTAACTTGGAAAATGTCAGCTGACTTAAATTGACATTAAATTTAGGTACATGTACAATAGGTAGAGACATATTAAAAGTGATAGAGGAACTGACTGAACCAAAGGTTTTAAAGAAAGGACTAACAATGTCACAATGAGATGCATTTCTGATGTAACCACTACCAGTTATTGAAATAGTGAAAGGTACAAAAGTCTCCTTAGTAGATTTACATAAAAAGGTTACATCAATGGAAAAATTCGTTGCAAACAACCAGAGTGTATTGGTCTTCTGAAAAAAAGGCAGATTTAAAGGTACAACTGATTTGTCACAAACTTCAAAATAAGGTTTTCCAAGAAAAATATTAAACTCACAACTGTTTATATGAGAATCAAAGAAAGGAAAGCTGGATGGACACAAAGTGATACTGTGTTTAACACAACCAGATAATAGGTTAGAATTAATAGATGCAAAAAGTTTTCTGTCTGGACTAATCAACAACACATCGTGAATCTTGAGTAATAGATAATGTTGCAATTTAGGGAAGAAGAAAGGAATAGCAAAAACTTTGTATGATTCGAAAGTACTATCCTTATTAGATAACGGCACATTGACAATGACTTTTAGTGAACAATTATAAATGACTGCCTGTACTGTGCTCAGACCATAAAACATATGAAGGTTTTCAAAAGTGACTGGTGCTAACATGTATAATGGTAATGAAATTAAATGTTGAATATTGTCCAACAAGGTAAGGAAAGTGTTAGGTGGTAACAAGATTGAACTTAATCTGCCGTGAACACTATTTTCGATAGACTGTCTCAAATCAGATAATTCTAAGCGGGCACTGGATAAAGATTCACTTATTCTAAACAAAAGTGTATTCAAATCAATTCTCAAATTCATTAGCATCATTTTGTCCCAAATCTCATGTAGTGAACTATTCAAAAGTTTATAAAATTCATTATGACTGGCCAAATAGTGTTTTGCTAGGTTACTCATCAATTTAGTGTTATTGAGAACTCTTTCTTCCAAACTGTTAACCACAAGAATATGGTGTAGGACATTGCCAGAAATTTCATCTTGGTTTTCTTCCACGGATTTTAAACGTCTTTCCAAAATGTCTAAATCATCACTGTCCAGAGTACCGAAAACAGTTTTCAAAATCTTGCCACCAAAATTAAAAATACCACGTTTTATTCTCCTTGAAGATTCTTGAGGTAACAATGAAGTTAAAGCAATTGTCTCTGATCTATAGGCCACAAAATTTTCCTTGAGTTGATGAATTACGAAGGCGAAGTTTTGATTCCAAGAGCTGTTTTCACTGAGAATGACATTGTTGACCTGAATTACCTTATTTAAATCTGATTCTAAGTCCTTGTTTGCATGTTCCAACTGAAGCAAATTGAAATTCAATACAATAGAATAAAAATTGTCTGAAAACAGAAGATCATCTTCCTTTTCAAAGAGAACACCAGTATGAGTTGTTGTTACCGTAATGTTAGCTGAAGTTAAGGTGAAGACACAAAGAAGAATACCAAGTGGTCCAAACATGGCGTACAGACATCAATCAACGGAGTGGACCAAGAGAGCGGACCGCTGCACTAAAACATAAAACATAAAGAACAAGTGCGGATAGCATTGCATTAGGACAAAAAATTCTAACATCCTCCTCTACCAATGATTCAAAATAGAAACCTATAAACAAATGAATACTTGAACATAACACTTCAAACTAGGAAAACCCTACAACCAAACTTATTCCCCAAAACTAACATACAAATAATTAAGACTTGTCGCACGACAACTTAAAACTAGGTACCATGGTTTTTTATATTTTTATATTTTATGTGCACATACATGTTATTACATTACCTTTACTTTTCTTTATTCATTTTCTTGTGTTGTTATGTATATTATGTATATATAGATATATTGATATAGTGATATAGTAATATAGGCCTATATTGATTTATTAAAAAAAAGTTTCTTGGGACTCAAAGACTAGGATCGGTGGGTGATCAGGCCACGATCGACTGAGCCAAAGGCCCAAACAAAACTGGGGTGCAATTTCCCCTAACTTACTGAAGACGATGAATGATATTTCTTTAAATGAGAAATGTGGGCTCTGGTAACATAGGATCCAGTGTCTGGATCGCACAAACTTGCCGTAACTGGGGTTAGAAAACGCTGTATCTGGTAAGGACCTGACCAGCGAAACGATAACTTTGCCATTCTTTTATCTACTTTTTTACTGATTGGGTGTGCTCTGCACAAGACGAGATCACCTCGTCGAAAAGGATTATCAATTCTGTTCCTGTTATATTTGACTCTATATCTCTCATGAGAGCGCTTGAGATTTCTAAGGGCGGCTGCCCAAACTTCCTTTATGTTTTTTGGGTCATCTGGTAACAATTCATTTAAAGACCAAAGATTTGCTAATGGATTATTAGGAGTGAAAGTGAACATCAAATTATATGGTGTAGACTTATGTGATTCATGTCGTGAGTAATTAAAAGCCATCTGAAGCCAAACTAAATGTTTGTCCCAACTATTCTGATCTTCGGCATGAAAAGCGATTAACGCTGATCGGAGGTTTCGATTGAACCTTTCCGCATGCGAAGGTGGCGGATAGTACGGAGACAGACAAATGTGACGTATACCATGGGTGAAACACATATTCTTAAATACTTTAGAAGTGAATTGAGATCCGTTGTCTGAAACAATTGAAACAGGTATACCAAAGTTTTGAAAGATATTGGTTTGAAGAGCTTGTATTGTTGAGGGTGCATCAGCTTTCTTTAACGGGATCAACCAAACAAATTTTGAAAATGCATCTACACAAACTAGCAACATATTATTTCCTTTTCTACTTCTTGGTAATGGTCCCACAAAATCGATAAATAATTTCTGCATTGGTTTATCCGAAACTTCTGAAGACAACAAACCTAAATGTGTATTTTGAGCTGGCTTACTAAGGGCACAAAGTTGGCACTGCTTAACTCTCTCTGCAATTTCACCATACATGCCTTTCCAAACAAATTTTCTTCTGATAGCCTCAATTGTTTTATAGGTACCCAAATGTGCACCAATGGGTGATGAATGAAAATACTGGAAAACAACAGGTTTCAAGACTTGAGGTAACACAATACGTTTCTGATGATTTCGAATTCTAGAATATAAGACACCATTAGATAAAAAATAAGATTTTTGGGGTATTCCAGATTTTAAATTTTGAACAATCTTCCGTAATTCTTGATCCTCTTCTTGATGCAATTGAATGTTTTTGAATGTTAAAGGAAAATCTGTTAGAAGAACTTTACATTTGTTTTCCTCCAATGAGGGATTATGTTGTGTCTTATCAAACATACGTGAAAGAGCATCTGCAACAACATTTTGAGATCCTCGGATATGTTGAACTTTAAATTTTAGTGAAGAAATTCTCATTACCCAACGACCAATTTTGCCTAACTGGCGGGGATGTGCAAGAAGCCATGATAATGCCTGATTGTCCGTTTCTAAAAGAAATTCAGCATGTTCTAGATAGGGCCTAAACTTGTCAATACCGAAAACTACTGCCAAACATTCTAATTCATAAATTGATGATTTCTGTTCTTGCTGAGTGAGAGTTCTAGATGCGAAGGCTATAGGTTGTCTAACACCGTCAAATTCCTGGGCCAAAACGGCTCCTATTGCTGAACCAGATGCATCTGTTTGCAAAATGAAAGTTTTAGAAAAATCCGCCATACGAAGAACTGGTGGACTTATTATGTCTTGTTTTAATGATTCAAAAGCCTTTTGTTGGTCATCACCCCATTCAAACTTTGTGTTTTTCTTACGTAGCTCATTAAGTGGAATTGCCTTTTCCGCTAGGTTAGGAATGAATTTGCCAAAAAATTGTATCATACCAATAAAACGTGCAACACCTTTTACATCTCGTGGAGGAGGAAACTCTCTAATAGCTTTTGTTCGTTCAGGATCAATGGATATTCCACGTGAAGAAATTTTATGTCCTAAAAATGAGATTTCTTGTACTGCAAACTTAACTTTCTGTGGATTAACAGTAAGACCAGCTTTTTCAAGTCGAGACAGAACTTCCTTTATGTGTTGGAGATGGTCATCAAAATTTTCAGAGTAGATGACGAGATCGTCTAGATAATTATATACGAACTTGAATTTAACGTCATGAAAAATTTGGTCGAGTAAACGGGTGAGAACTTGTGCGCCTGTTGCAAGACCAAAGGGCACACGAGTGAACTGATATAGGTTCCATGGTACACAGAAACTTGTAATAGGTTTAGATTCATGTTTTAGAGGTATTTGGTGATAAGCTGAATTTAAGTCTATAGTAGTGAAGAATTTGGCCTTGGAAAACCAGTGAAAGGCTGAATGTAAATCTGGTAATGGAACTGATTCAATTTCGATTTTTTGATTCACACGGCGGAAATCAACTACCATGCGTTGTTTACCATTGGGTTTTGGTACTAAAAATGCAGGACTTGCATACTGAGAGGTAGATTGTTCAATTACTCCTTTATCTAACAATTGTTGTACCTCTTTTCGTAGAAGATTCATCTGGGGTGGTGCTAAACGATAAGGATGACTTTTAACGTATCCATTGTCATGGAGTTTAATTTCATAATCGAGAAGATTTGTAAGTCCTAAATCAGAAGTGAGAACTTTAGGAAATTTTTCACACAAATTTTTGATTGCATTACGTTGATGCTCAGGTAGATGACTCAAAGAATCAGAATTTTCATCAGAACTTTGTTTAACACTAATTTCAGCAAGGCTATTATCCAACTGGGATACACCTACAAAAGGAACTTTGAGGTTAGGTTGAAATTTAAAGAAAATATGTTTCTCCTGCATATCAAGAATAAGACCGGATTTTGTCATGAAGTCAGCGCCGAGGATGAAGTCTAAACCAACATTTTTTGAAACTAAACAAGGGAACATCCACGTGAAATGTGCTATTTTCAACTTTATGACAGCACAACAAACGATAGGCAAAATTTCATTAGATGCAGTGTAACACTTAAATTGACCATTATCAATAGATTTAACAAGATTAGCTTCTTTCAGTTTATTGAACAATTGATAAGAGATAATAGACCGTGTGGAACCTGAATCCACAAGAGCTTGTTCTACAAACGTACCAAAAGAAACACTGACACGAGGAACTGGAACAACATTGGATCCTACTAAATTAGGTGAACTAGAATGATTAACCTGATCTGGAACTTTTCTCCTTTTTATCGGTGTACCAAAATACTTTTGAAAACAACGTGCTACTTTCATCTGCTGAAAAATGTGAGCATTATATTGAGAATTTTTGGGCTGGCCCAATTTGCAGGGGGAACCGCTCACCTTGAATCCCTGCTCCAGGCGTTTTTTTGTTGCAAAAATCTACAATTACTAACAACATGATTATTTCTTTTGCAATTTGTGCAAAACAAGTTCTGAGGTGAACCTCTTGAGTTTGCTGGCCACTGAGCTCTGTTATGTGAATTCACATTACTGTTAGGGTAGTATCGGTTAGGTTGTGTGGTGTTGCAGGTATTAGTGAAATGTCTAGCTGGATTGTAACCTGAAAAATGGGGAGATTGCTTATCTCTGTTTCTGTCAGCAAATCTTATGTTCTGTGAGTGAATACACATCCTGTCAAGTTCAGCGAAAGAACATGGCTTATTCAAAAAAACTAAACGTGATCTTTCTTCAGGAGAAATACCATCAAGGATATTGTTTACTATTTCTTGTTCAGTGACTTTAAGGCGAAAAATATCTGCGGCTTCCTTAACATCATTAACATAAACCGAAAGAGTTTCACCAGGCTTCTGTAGACGACTGAAGTGTGTTTGTTGAAGTTGTGTGAGCAATCGTGATGGAATGAAGAATGTAAGAATGTCATCATGATAACTATCAAACGAAAGATTTTGAGAAATAGCCGCTCGAGTTCGTTCGGCCAAGGGACCCAAAGTAAAAGGGTAAATTACCTCCAAAAGTTGTGTTTCGTGCACACAATGACTCTGTCGCAACCTGACAAGGTTCTTTAAAAAATTTAACAGGGGTGGAACATTAAGACCATCTGTGACTGGTAGTTCCTTCAACATATTTTCAAGAGGGTGAGTAATCTTTCCAAAAACATTAGGAAGAGAAAAGCTACTTGTTGTCGTTACCGGCTGTGACGTTCCAGGTGCTGTACAAACTACTACACGAGAATTAGAGCTCGTGGGTGGTAATGATGTTGTGTTGGTTAGGTTCGTGAAATCTACAACTTGATTAGTGGTACTTGGAACAGGATCCACATTCAACATGGAAGGCCCTGGGATGGGTTTGTAAGGAAGGTTTTCATTACTGGGAGTGGCAGACCTGCCAACTCTCACGATTTTGGTGTGAGGCTCACGATTTTAAGGTCCATCTCACGCCCTCACGCCAATATAGTGTTTCCTCACGATTTTTTGGGGCCCCAAGATTTTGTTTGTAAAAGTTATAAAACAAGTTTTACGAAAGCTTACAGTAACAAGTTTCCATCAATACTCGAGTCACGTAAAGGAAGCAATTTTGCGTTTTGTAGCGTGTGCCGTGCTGATTTTTCTATCTCGCATAGTGAAAGAGGAGACATTGTGAAACATGTCGCTACAAAAAAACACAATTAACACGTGAAGTGTATTGCTTCCAATAAAAAAATTAATTTTGCTGTGAACAATGATAATAGTGTTACACGAGCAGAATGTTATTTTACATCTTTTTTAGTTGCGGCCCTGCATGATCACTACACGACAGCGCTAAATTATGTTCAACTAAATTAAATCTGCAACCTATAATTTGTTGAAATAAATTTTGAAGCAGAGACCATGTAACATATGTACAGGTATGTCACTTAAATTTAAAGATTCTCATTTGTTGTTTTTTATATCTAACCTTTATTTATGGGCCTGGAAATTTTTATCGAGGACCTCATGATTTTTTAAATTTGAATGTTGGCAGGTCTGGAGTGGGCAATGCTAAACCCGCGAATTGGTCACAAACTTGTGCCATAGTGGCTGAAGGGGTAAGATCTCGCAATAGTGAAAATTCTGTTTCTGACTTGTTTACAATATCTAACAGTCTCTTAACCTCAATTATAACATTTTGTAAGGAGGCAACTTGGACCTCAGACAATACAGAGGCATGAACCTCTAAAAGCAATTGAACACGTCTGTGCAAATGAGATAAACGATTTCTGACTCTGGGCAAGGTTAGGGCAAAGTTTTCATCATCAGTCAAATTACAGTGAAACCTCGTTAATACGATATTGGTTAATACGAAATTCTCGTTATTACAAACCTGTTTAAAGTCCCTGCAACATGAATAGGATTTTCATCGTTAAGACGTTTGTTTATTACGAAATACCGGATATTATGTAATTCGAAGTTCCATTGTGGCCAAAAGCGTGTTTTCGTGTATATTTAATATCTGATAATACAAAGTTACTTTGAATTTTAGTCTTAAAAAACGTGCGCGGTAACTCCAAAAATAGATCATATTAATGGCATTTTAAAATAAAAATACGTACTCAAACACAGTATAAACCATTATTGCACAGCGATATTTTACGAATTCCACACATGAATAATAAATAATATAGAATATAATTCCACTAGATTACTATATTTTACACAAATAACTTCCAAAATAATACGTGCTTCCTATTATCGTGGTTAGAAAAGTGTACATCGGCCATGTCAGTAAACAACAGTTTTGCCATCATTAGGCCGTTAAAAAGTTCACAAAGAAAATATCAAACGAAATTTAGATAAAATAAAGTACAGAAATTACATTGTCGAATATGGTTTAAACTCCTAGAAATCATATTATTTTCTTTCTGCCATAACCAATTAATATTTAGTATCTCAGCGAGGTCATTGAATAGAAAGAACAGAACAACGAACAAGTGACGTCGCCATATTGATTGAAGTTTGAATCGTGTACGTGTAGTCTCAGTCTCGAAAATTATAAATTTGTTTGTGCTACGTCTTATTGGTCGTGTAGATGTTCTTTTGAAATCGTGATCTCATATGATTAGCATAGCTTAATTTGTTTCGTATTATTATTTTAAAGAATATATTTTTATTTTTTGCCTCGTACCAGTGTAACATGTATCTTTAACGTACACGTTCGGCGAAGTTATAAACATAACCAAAAATGGAAAACAAACGAAAAAGAAATGATTTAACAATTGAAAAAAAGTTGCTGCTTATACGGGAAGTAAACTTAGGCGAAAAAACCAAAAGTTGTATTGCAAAGGAGTTCAATGTCCCATTGTCAACATTATCGACAATAATGAAAAATGAATCAAAGATTAAAGAGCACCATGAGAAAGGAGGGAGTTTGAAAGGACGAAAACGTATGCGCGGCGCTAAGTACGACGAACTTGAAGAGAAATTGCTGGACTGGTTTAATCATTCGCGGTCCCAAAATTTGCCTCTATCTGGGCCTATCATGAAAGAAAAAGCTGATATGTTGGCATTGAAAAGTGGAGTTGATGATTTCAAATGCAGTAATGGGTGGTTGCAGAGGTTTATGCAAAGACACAATTTGGTTTTCCGTAGTGTGTGTGGTGAATCAGCGGATGTTGATAATCAGAAAGTTGAAGAGTGGATGGAAATATCAAAAAATACTATAAACCAGTACAGTCCTAGAGACATATACAATATGGATGAAACTGGTGTATTTTATAACCTTTTACCAGACCATACCATGGCCTATCGAGGGGAGCCCTGCCATGGTGGCAAGAGAAGCAAGGAGCGTATCACAGTTGCATTGTGTTGCAATGCTGATGGCAGCGACAAAATGAAACCTTTGGTTATAGGAAAGTTTTTGAAACCACGCTGCTTTAAGGGTGTAACTAATTTCCCATGCCAATATGAAGCCAACCAAAATGCATGGATGACCTCTAAAATCTTTCGTGATTGGTTGTTGCGGTTAGACAGAAAAATGGCTATCAGGAACAGAAAGATTCTTCTTCTCCTTGATAGATGTGCAGCTCATTCTTCTGAGTCACTGAAATTGGAAAACATTCAGTTGGTGTACTTACCTGCCAACACCACCAGCATTTTGCAACCTCTCGATCAAGGAATTATTAATAATTTAAAAAAGATATACAGAAAGAGACTTGTCCAATTTCTCATCCGTCGCCTGGATGCCAAGAAACCGTTAACAAAATGGAATGTTTTGGATGCTATTCGAAACATATGTATGGCTTGGGATAACATTCAGCCTACAGTGATACAAAACTGTTTCAAGAAGTTAGTCCCAGCAGTAGCCACAAATGAAGAAACTTCAGTCCCTGAACTGCCAAATGCTACAGAGAAATGCAGTCCTTGTGGTAGTTTCAGACCCAACATGCCTGTTCCCAGTGGTAGTTGTGCCACAACTAGCCTACCTCCATGGGAAACTAGCGACAGTGCTGAGGATGGTGGTGAGGAATGGGACATTCTTCAGAATAAACTAAATTTCAGTAAACCGTTTGACAGTTTTGTGCAAGTAGATGACTGTCTTCTAACAATACCTACGCCAGATGACTTTGAGGTGATGGACTGTGACACCATTGATTGTGGTGAAGTTAACACGGAAACAATAGATTCTGAAGAGCCACCCACACTTACACTGCCCAAAAAAACTGAAGCTTTGCAAGCTCTGAACATACTGGAAACAGTAATACAGTGCAGCGATACTGACACCGAAACAATCAAAGCCTTTGATCAACTGTGTGGCTTTGTCCAAAGTGTGTTCAAAAACAATGAGAAGCAAACCAAAATCAGTTCATTTTTTTCACCTAACTCTGCTCAGTGATCCTCTAGATGTGTGTAATAAATTGAAGCAACATGCCATACATAACTGTAAATAATTTTGTGTTATTTGTGACTTTTTTGACTTTTTATTTTATTTAGGTGAAACATGTTTTTACTTAAGAGAATGCTCTTATGCAGGTATGTACTACATAACATATTTCTTGTTTTATATAATCGTATTGTCTTACAACTATGTACTATCTACATATCTTGAAATGTTTTTAAAATCGGTAATTAAATATTTTTTTTGGTTGTTTTGACATAATGTATGAATTATATGTTAAAGTATGGTTATTACAAACCTCGTTATTACAAAGTGGGTAAATTTCTGTCCCCTCAGGTTTGTATTAATGAGGTTTCACTGTAGTGACTATCTCCTGTAAAACTAGAATTTTACTCGAGCACACATTGAATTCATGATTGGGGTCAATACTCTTTAAATTGTCTTGAACAATAGGTACATCATTATTGATTGCTGTGCGAAGTTTCTTACGCAAAACAGCTGCTGTGGCTTCTTGGTGCTGAACACCACGCAACTGACATTCAAATGTCAACTCATCCTTTAAAAGTAATTCTGGTACTACTGTCGAAGGCATGATTAAAAATACAAAATATAAACAAACAACAAAATAAAACAAATTAACCCAAAAGTGTTGTGACCTCCAGAATAGCACTGCTGTTGAGGTAGGGGCACATGCAAGACAAAATCTACACATGCACAAATGCACATCAAAACAACTTCAGAACCACGCTCTGCTACCATTACTGCACCACACCTTACCTCTATTCATAAAATATTTGAGGTTATGAACAAAGGCAGGCGGATGCTGAAAGCTCGTGGACCAAGGCTCATGAAGTGTTTTGATGTGCGTAGGGGTTAGTTAGAGTATCAACAGGGCTGACTGGTCATGCACACTCACAATAAACTATAAGAGTATTATTCAATGATTAAATAAAAAGGACAATTTCAGATAAATAATTTATTTTTTTTATGTAAATTATTTTTTAAATCTCAACACCCTGACCATATTATATTATCACTAGTATTTTAAATTATTTCTTACATGATACTGATTTTACTATGTTTAAGTTTTATCTTATCTGGGGCCCCTTACAAAAACGAATAAATTTTTTTGTTTACTATTAAAACAAATTAATAATTACATGATGAATTCCTTACAAAACAAAAATTTGTTTTGTTTATCAAAATATCTTTAGTCCATGTTACATTGTTTCGTTGCTTGTAAATTACATATTTTAAATAAGACTTTACATTGGTTCAAAAAAAAAAATTCTTTAAGATAGAAGAGAAGACAAAGTTTGACGAGAAGTCCGATGAGGTTAAGTCCACGAAATTTTTCACATTATGTAGAGTTGATAAAAAAGGTTAGTAGTTCATGCCAAAATAATGAAATAGTCGTCGGCTTTCCTGAATTAGGTGCGGTCACATCATTTTGCTTCCGGGCTGCCGGGGACAGGCCCCCAACACCACAGCACAAGTTGGTTCAAGTGTACCGCATGACCGGTATCGTGGATTACCGCGTGGCCGGTATCGTGGAACCGCTAATTAACATAAAATAACAAAGAATATTAACACGCCCGGTGTTACAAATATTACCCTACGTTATTGAGACATAAAACAACAAAACTTACCACTTAGTGCGGTTGTAGATGCTTAATGCATCTTGAAAACTTTAAATCACACAAGAACGAATTTTTGAGTTACTACATCATGGCGTCAAAAGTGCTGGAAAAGACCGTTTGTGGTCAGTAAGTGCAAGATGAAGAAGGACATTGAACATGGCACTCGTAGAGAGTACTTTTTAGAAAATCAAAAGATCGATAATACATTAATTCTATTACAAAAAGATTGACTTATAATTTGATAAATATACCTTCACATATTTACCATAATAATTAAATTGTAAACACATTATTCATAATAGATTCAAAAAAAATACATTGACACAATAAAAAAAACTTGATGTTCAAACATTTAAATTACACATAATTATAATTATTACAACTTCGTTCAAAATTAACCTTTAAATCTTTAAATGACATATTACCATTAACAAATACCAAAATAAAACACTGAAAACGTGTGGAAACCAGTTCGCCCAAAAAAAAAGAAAAAAAAATTATAAATAAACAAGTTGAGCAAGTGCCACCAACATTACAACGGCACAAATATTATTTTATTTTTTCCCACAAACACTGAACGTTATATGCGGGAAACATATATAAAGACAAACGTTATGAAAGGGAAATATTAACATAGGGATATATGGAAGTTATAATTTTTTGAACTTAATAAATAGGAAAACATGTTATGCGGGAACGTCTTAAGCGAGTTTTACTGTACTAATGTTTGCACTACTGATACATTTTTGTACTTAAAAGAAATGTCCAATCACCAATCACTGGCACTTTAAAAAAATTTATTCCCAAGTCACTCAATGTCTGTCAAGTTCCACAGTTCGCACTCATCACTGGAGCTAGGCTCAACAGTGGTTCGCCCCTTACCTCGCGCCTGTCCACTCTCGGGTCTACCACCCTCTTCGTCAATGTCGCACTTCCCTTCACTCTCCGAACTCCCGCAGAGGCCGGCGTCACAGCATGAGTACCAGTGGGTCGTCTTTCCAGAACCGACGAGAGCGGCTGTCACGAGTCGTGTCATCCCGGGCCTACCCAGAAGGTCGGCATCTATTCGCGTCACTCCGCGCGGCGGCACACAGAATTCCCGAGGCCGCTCAGCGATAGTTAACAGTGCCAAGACATGACAATGCCTTCATTGGGAGCGGAAGTGGGGAGGGGGGTAGCAACATCCCTTGTAATCCGGCCAGGCACGCGTGGCATGCCTTACGTCAGTGGGGGTGCGGGGCCGCCAGCCAGCACCACCTCGCGTCGCGGTCCGGTCTGCGTTCGTAACACTATCTTTTTATTGAATAAAATATAATTATTGATAATAGTAGGGATGCTGCTATCTCAAATAATAAATCAAATAAAAAAATCCTCTCGTATCACTCTAAACCATACTGATTCACTCAAGTGATAAAATTAATATTGCATACATGAAACAATCCAATTTTGCGATATTGCAAACACATTTGTTGCCAATTTCCTCTCATATCTGGAACCATTGTACATCCACCCCTCGAAGTAACGCTGTTAGATTAGCGCGGATTTAAAGTAACGACGTCAGTAAATTGCGGCATGATATATCATAGCGCGGTGGCATGATTTGACGTAGCGCGGTCATGGATTCAAAGTACCGCTGTTTTCTTTAACGTTAATTTTCATTTCCGTGCGCGAACAATGCCAATGACACTTGTGTAGCATTAAAAAAATGCAAGAAATTAATAGTGACGAATCAACCAACAATATTTTTGCTCTGTCCTCAATAGCTTTCTCCACTATGTATTTATTTCAGACACGATGCCCGTGTGTTCGGTTTTCAGCCAACATTTATTGTATGCCATACCACATGTCAGTAGCAGCGGCTCATTTACTGTTAAGTGTTACCATATGCCATAGGAATATTATCAAGGTATGCACAAATAAGTGATTATCACAAAAAATGCAACAAGAACAAACTAAGGGGAGTGTGTAGCATGTAAATGCAATATGCCCCTCAATGTACAAGAAGATAATACCAAAAAATTACGGAAAATAATTCTACCTCCATAAAATCCCAGGGAAAAATTTGTTTATGGATGACTTAAAATCTGACTAGAACTAGCAATGCAAGCCTTGCTAGACTGAACATGGCTGGTAATACAATTAAATGGCAACCTGTACGCGCATCATAAAAAAAAATGTTAAATTTTATGATGCTGAGTTCTCTCACAGAGATACATGTACAACGAACCAGAACACAAGAAAATACGTGCCTATAATTAGGGTGACGGCCACGCCACGGCATTTAGAAGTGAAGACTGTGAATTCAGTTCACTAACAACAGAAAACAACAAGTTTATGCTTTTTATAATTTTTATTAGAACAAATATATTTTCTATGTTAATAACGTTAGTATTTTGTAACTCGGATATGTTATTCCTAAAATCATATTATGTAAACAATGTGTTACGTTAATTTTTTTTGTTTAATTTTAGGTGGTTTAATCTCAAAATATTATTTGACATGTATTTAAATGTACTTCAAATGTATTTAGACACACAATTGTACTGTAAATAGACTTTCACGGAAATACTGTCTTGGTTAAAAGTCATCGGGCACATTTTCCTGATTGGAGGGCAAATTATTTTGATCAGCATACATTCTTATGGGAAAAACGTATTTGATTACCGCTCTGATTTCCAGGAACAAATTAGAGCGTTACTTTAAGGGGCGTGTGTACAGTAAAACATGTTTTAGACATTTTTTAAGGGCCTGTCTTCAAAAGCAGTCTTAGGTGGGAAAACTTCCCACATGGGAAAAGGAGAAAACTTTTTCTTATTCATGGTTTGTTAAAAGTATGCATCATGAATCATAATGTTTTCTTATAAAAAAAATATTTAAAAAACTGAGGTGTGTTTGAAACTCTTTCTGCAAAAGTATTTCCACACCAAAACCACTCTAATTTTGCGTTTACTCCCACTTTTAGTTGACACTGTATTACTGGCATATAAGTTTTACGAAACAAAAAATATGTTTTGTATCAACTTAATATAAATTCAAATTGACAACAAAACTGTTTCCCCAAACACAATATGCAACTAACGTAGCACACATTAACCACGAAAGAATCGGCACTATCAAATATAGATCACTCGGCACTAGACAGAATGCATGCTTTGCATGCAATCAATCAGCTAGCTATCAGTATTGAAATTTGACTATGTGTGCACACACAGATACAGTTATCAACGTAACCAAACATGATGCCAACCAATGCTGGCTACATTTTCATGTTGGGCAGGGCAGTGGAACAGATAAGTTGGAATGTTTGAAAATATGTATGAAATAGAAATTTACTAGGGATGTGCGAAAGTGACTTTATCCACACGAAATGAAAGTGAAAGAAAATTTATCAAGTTTCGCGAAAGTGAAACGAAAATGAATTTTTCTATGAGATAAATATATTCTTAACGAAAGTTAAGCGAAATTTTTTAATTAACAAAGAAAAAAAGTGCCCCAAAATTTGCTCTTCAGTAATAAATTCTATTACATAAATCATTTTTGTACCTTTTGATGTATATATAAATATTACTATTTAATATAGTCAACATCCGCCCTAGACCACACAACACAGCCCCATGTCACTCGTAAATTTCAAGAATCAATCCAGATCTTTCAGCGCACAGACTATTTCCTTTACAGTCGTAATGTCGCAGTCTATGATAATATATTTATCACGTGCATGGTACTGATGAAAAAACACGTGACTACTGCGGAACGGCCGTCATCTTGCACCACTGTCACACATGGCTAGCTCAGGAAGCTGTAAACCAGGCAAGGGACATGGTCAAAACAAAACATAACAAATGGTTGCTGCCAAGTGACTTGTTGACCTTTTTGTCTAATTGGCTGTATATTATGAGGATTTTATATGCCAGTCAGAGTATGTAAATTTTAAATAAAGCAGACGACAATGTTTTTGTTTGGCTGTGCGCGAATAAAAGTAGGTACGTTCTTTGTTTATGTGTATACGGTAAATACTAAATAGTGTACTAACAGTTCTGGAATGTATGTTTTACGAATATAGTACCTACACTACTGTTTGAAAGCAAATGAATCAGGTAATTTTTCAAATATTGCATGATTTTGTTTTGATACCTAGGCCTACTGTAATCACGGTTGAATTTTGTTTACTTTATCTGCCATGTTTGTTCAAATTATGATTTTACCGTATTTTCATTAACGTGAGTTTTTTTCATCACCACGTAAATTAATCTTAATGGAAATCTTTTTTCTAATTAATGTCTATATGATTTGCATATGTTATTACATTATTAGTAATAACAAGCAAATCATATAAAGACATTACAGTAGAATCCCAGTGCTAAGTACTTACAGGTACCTCAAATTTTTGTACTTAGTACTGAAACATGCATACATATCTTTACAAAGAGAAAAAAATATATAAAAAAAATAGCTACAGGAGAGCCGCAATGCCATATGTATTCGCAACTGCGACTTGCTTTTTTCCCCTTGTCTAGTTCTCTGAGTATATCCACTTTTTCCTTAAGCATGAATTGCTTTCGTTTCTTTTTATCTCCAGGATCATTCATATTGTAGCACAAATATAATGCGGTGTCTAAACAACGTAACCTGAAAATAAACTCAACAATAACAATAAACAATCCCGGCACAGACATCAAACAGTATTTTTAGCGTAGCGTAACACTTTTGTCTAAATAATTAATACTTCTCTCAAACCTCCGTCTTTCGATGTATCGAATGGTGTTGTGTTGCTCACGTCGCATACTACGTACGGTATAATCTATGGTTGTGCGCGCAACTGTTTGTTAACTTTGTTTTGAGAATTTAGAGGTTAGAAAATACGTTGCGGTGGTATTTGTGTATCTTTGTTCTACTACATTAATCATTTAGCTGGAAATTTATTTACCAGTTTAAGTAAATTTTGGTGTAGTAATGCCACGCTACTAGTAGAATTTATACGTTATAGTGAAAATATGATACTTTAAACTGAAACCGTTTTGCATGGCGAAGATACGATTTTTGGCGGGCACTTAAAAAAAATTTGTTAAGTGAAATATACTTTATAATAAGGTACGTTATTTTACCGGTATTCTACTGTACATTTTTATTAAATTACGATTTATTTTTCAACTAGAACAAACGAACTTCGGTAAGCTATTGAACTTTCGTTTGGCTCGAAATATTTCGCTAAAACGAACTTTGACAGATGAAATTCTTACTGAAATCGAAAATGAAAGTAGCAAAATTTCGATTTCGGTATCGGTATACCGAACATTCGCACAACCCTAAAATTTACACATCGGACAGCTTAAGATTGCTGTGAATTAAATAAGTATTATGTAATTTCCTTATGAATAATGGGTCATAACTAGGGCCTGGAAAATTTCGATGTTTTCAATATGCAAAAAGCGGTACTTTCAAATTAGAAAAGCGGTGGTTTAAAGTCGGTATTTTCGTTATGCAATGGAAATTTTACCGGTATTTTAAATGTTGACTAAATTATGCAGTTATTGAATATAATAGTTTACATATTTAATAAACAATCCATGTATACTAGGAATAGGCTAATATGCATAATAACAGCCAATTAAATCCAAAACAGTTACACAAAACAGACACGTTGCTATAGATGTTTGCAACTACAATTTTTTTTTTTTTTTTTTTTTGCTGCCAATGTCACATGCTTAGCCGACTTTAGGTGTTTGTCAATGAAATCTTTTCTATCCCATGAAACTTTACAGTTGCAAAATTTGCACATCACTGTGCTATTGTCAGTACAATAAAACCCATGTTTCTGATACTGATATGCTCGTATTTAATGGAGTGGAGGAACACGGGGTTGCCACTTGAACAAACCCCAGCGCACAAATGAGAAGAAACTTAGTGTGAACTATACCCCAGATCAATTTTGAGCATCAAAACCATACACGAACACGGCTTATGTAAAAATAGGGTAATTATGCTGAAACACAAGACTTGGGTTAAAGGATACTTTAACCTTGTGTGGATCAAGTAGAAAACATTCGGCTATAAACGAAAGAAATAAGAACAATGCTATCCTGAAATGCTGTGACATGTTTTTGGAGTAGATAATCACAGCAACAGACCGACAGGATGCGCTCCCGCCCTTGCCGTCAGCGATGTTTATTTTGACAGCTCAAGCAATTATCTTTTCCATGTCCCTTCGCAGCGTAAAAAAAAAAAGAGAAAAAAAACACGCTGACAGTTTCTCACGCAGAAGGTTGAAATAAGGGAGGGAATGTGTTGAAATGTTAGCTGTTAAAAAAAAGGGGGCGGGGGGGGTTGTTTTTACATGGTTTGTGGCTCTGGGAGGGATGAGCCTTGAAGAATTAGCAGGGGATGGGAGAGGTAAGCGTCGCGTCACGTCACGTATGACGTCAAGCCGCCGGGCGGGTAAGATAACGTGACATCTGAGACGGCTTTTCGTGCGATAGTGGAGACGCCGAGCTCGTCTAGACACTGCCGCGTGGCCAGTCTAGAGGGGTGGTATCTATTTTTAGACGTCTTTTGTATGCCTGGCTGCTTACAGTACAGCTCTCGCCAAGATAAACGTGAACACATAGAGCCCAACAAAGTGTAACAGACTTGTTTTTCAGCCGATTTTACTCAAATTTTCGACTTTCTCTGCTTAAATTTTTCATGTTTTCTCAAAAAACGGTCATCTTGTGACGGGGCTCCGTCAGACGTCCCGCGTACACCTATACACATAACAATAAATAACCTATAACATTTGGGGGGTGGTAGCTGTTGGTAAGCATGGTACTCGAGATCAAGTCTTCTCCCTATACAGGAAGTGTAGGGTATAATTTATGTACTGAAAAGAAACATGATTAGTTCATTCAAGCACAGATTTTATTCACTAGGATAATAAAAAAAAATAATAATAATCAACCAAATATTTGATTAACAAATTAATAATAAAGCATTTTAAAATGGGATGGGATTAACGAATAAATAAATACATTAAATACACATTAAAGTGACGTCAGCCGGCAAACAATTATCTCTACAACATGGCGGTTCTCTCGTCGTCACAGCTACGCGGAAGGATAGTATACTTCCCAGTTACCACTACCTGCATGCTTATAACCAGACGTCGATTTTTCCCAAAACCAAATAATAAATAATAGAGGTGGAATACTACATTATTACTTAAAAGATTAAGACGAAGATCGTCCAAGAAATGATTGTGGCGAACGAGCCATGGCCAACCACTTACCCTTCTGACTTGAGGCGAAGCAAAGTTGTTTCAAACCGACGTGGACTCGGCTTCCAGAGAGGTCCCCAGGCAAAAAGCCTCGGCCCCTCCCTGGAAGGAGGTTTTAACTACAAAACTAGGCCATGCCGGAAAAACAAAAAAAAAAACACACGAGCACCGGGAAAACTTATCCACAAGGCAACTCGCGGTCCCCTCCCTTCCCACAAGGAAAAAAATGAAAAACAAGTGAAGTCAGCTATTCCTTCCGCGCAGGCGCGCACGAGTTTCCCCCTCTCCCTCTTGCGCTGCTCGATTGTTATTTTTCCGTCTACGTTTCCAAACTCGGACGCAAGATGGCATCACTAATCAGGACAGAGTCCTCGAAACGCGTACTCAAAAGCCTCGCGCGACAAACAAGAGACTAGCGTAGCGTAGCAGGTTTTTCTGGAACGGCGTGTTGCAACCTCTCAGCGGGCCCTGGCCAGCAACCCGCGAGAATTAGCTAACCACGCAGCTTCGCAAAAGCCCGCGGTGCCTGTAAACTAATGTCGCAGCAACCTATATTCCCATACCCGCGTGTCGAAATCAACCGGCCGAGCCTGGAAACGTGCACGTACACCAACACGTAAACCTGACGAGAAACAAAATTACAATAAAATTTAAGAAAAAAAAGTAATGAAATTTTCAGACCGTGACATTACCCCGGTCTACAAGGGCTTGTGCCCCACAAGCCATAAAAATTCCTAACAATGAATAAGACCAAGGGGCAAAAATTTATAAGTTAAATGCCTACTCGACCAAGACAGCGCACGAAGGTTAGGTTTTACCACAACAATTACATTCAAAGTCTAAACTGAAAAAGTTAAACCAATACAAAATACAAAATAGCCCAGGAAACATTTCTTTCCTGTAAGAATCGATGGTGGCTGGCACATCGTAAAACTACTCGTACGACATACAACTAGGAGAGGCATGAACCGTGGACAGATCAGCCCTAGTTGAAGCTGGAGAGAAGAGTCCTTGAAGTGTGATCTGCAGCTCACACCCAGGATCCAGCCTTCAGAGCAGTTCTGCCCTCAGCCTGCCTTCCTCGCAGCATGTCATCGGGGATGTCTCCCCAGTGAAACTGAACAAAAATTTCAACACCAGTATCAAAATCTCACCAAAGAACATACACGACACTGTCAAGCCTATTTAAACAAGTTAATTAGGGGGGGGGGGGGGTTATTCTTAACGTCATATCAAAACATTATGTTAATACAAGGTTGATAACAAAAAAAGAAAAGTTAATTATTCCATTAAGTAAAGCTGTGAAGTGACCCTATTGAATAATTAGCAAACAATGTTCACATTTTATAAAGTGACTGATTAACACAAAAAGATCCACCCTACATTTACTCTTTATCAGTTCCATAAACAGCATAACTAACCAAGGATGAGTCCAGGGGCATGTTATTCTCCAACAACAACAACAAAGATGATCATAAATATGTCAATAAAAAGAAACAAACACAGGTAAAGTAAAATGGGAGCTTGGCCTCCAAGAAAAACAAAGGAATGGACTATACAAGTCAGGAAAACAAAGGATAAACATCAGGAAAGGAACCTGAAATGTCCATAGGATTAGGTGAAGTCCAAGATCTTCATAACACGCCTCTGCAGCTACTAGCTACAGAACAGAAAAAAAAAAATAGCATTGTCACTGGTTGGCCGAGAGTAACTGATTTCTTCGTTCGGCCCAAGTCGACGAAAACGAGCCCCACGCTGATCCGTTTCTTCATTCTTTTTAGACAGAAAGTTCGCATACACACAGCAACCAATTTGGGAAGGGGCTTCCACCGTATAACTCCTCATGAGTTATAAGCAGCCCACCACACAACAGGGGAGGAAACAGTAGTCCATCTCCCACACAAGTTCAATGGCTGCACAACACATGGTCCTCAGTCAGGAGGACATACATGGCGAAGGAAAGTTCTTCACATAACTTACGTAACGTAATCGTTGAAGTCTCTGGATGTGTTACATCGATGCACTGTCTCTTCTTCAAGAAAGAAAAAGAAAACATAAACACTTGTTGCTAACAACTCTGCCTCACTTGAGTCTGTGGAAAAAGGAATTACACTGTCTTCAGAGGCACGAGTGCACACAGGTTCGGACAGGGGAGGGGATAGACCAGGAACAAGGTATCCCTACCCAGGTTAAATCAAAGGCGAGCGTAGACAAATAAATTTAAAAAAAAATTAACCCTAGATTAATAATTGCTTGGACCCCTAGATTCATCCTCGATTGTCGTCTCTTTTTTTTTTTTTTTCTTTAAGCAAAAAGTAAAACCTCTGAACTGAACAGTTAATTACAAAAATATTATAAATCCTAACCACAAAAGTGTTTAACAACTATTATGTGCCCTTGATGGGGAAAACAAATCAAACATAAACGTCAGTTCTATAAAATTAATCACACAGGGTGAGGTAGACATGAAATTCCTCACCTGACTCACTAACCAACTTAGATTTTAATCGACAGTTCTCAGAAAATTGATCACGTAAGTTAAAGGTTTCACTTGTAGTTGCAACATCAGTCTGTACAGTAGGTGAGATTTCCTCAGTTTTCCGTAATTTCCACTTGAGTGGCAACCATTTCCATAGCAGAAAAAGAATCATACACATTATGACACCAAGTATAAATACAGTTATGCTTATCTCCATTGTTAACATGACATTTTCACTAAAAGCTGATACGCGGGGGAAGGTACCAATCCCCACTAGATAAGGGTTTCTTACAACAATTAGTAATAAAGTACCACCAATCACAAATAAAGAAATACTTTGTAAATGTTTTAACAAAAAGCTTACAACTTCCACCGGGTCTCGCAGCTGTAATTCGTCGGGCCTCGTAAAAGAACGTGAAACGACCAAATTCAAGTGAGGAATAACAGAAGGCCAATCCTCGTCTAAACAATCTTCTAATGAAGGAAAAACTGTGTGTGAAGATGCTGTTAAAGGTAAAATCTTTAATTTTTTTAATTTTGACCAAGCAGCTGGAATCACATGAATCATTTGGAATTTAGCTTTAGAAAGAAAATCACACGGATAAAGTTCATTAATTTTAAGCTCATCATTCATGTACAGGCGACAATCGCAAGGGACCTCAATGTCCACAGCGCCAGGTCGATCCGCAGCAGCTAATAACAAGGTTTGGTTCTTATTTACTAGACACTGTACTTCTAGTTTACCAACAGGGTTAGTTAGAAAATACCGTTCAGGACCAGCTTGCGTAATCATGAGGTGGGTTCCCGAATGGCATCTGTAAGCACACAGTTCACCAAGTTTCTCTGCAGTCACTCCCTGAAACAAAGCTTTAGGACATAGAGAACTTCCCATGGCATCACCTGAAAATCTGGGCACAAAACATAAACTGTCTTCGAAGGGACGACAATCCAACAAATTTCTACCCTGAATGGTCACCAGTTGCTCATTATTTACGGCTAAAAAGTTTGGCTCGTGCTCCAAGTGGCAAGTGTTATTTTTCCAGCGGAAAGGTACCGCAACAAACTGAAATAATTTCCAATTGGAATTAACATGAACAATAGGTATCTTAAGTTTGACATACAAGTTCTCCTGATAAATGTGACAGCGACAAATAGGTAAATGAAAATACTTTTGTACTTGGTCAACACTAATAGTTAAACGATTCTAAACAAAGATGGGTATAGATTAACTATTTGAAAAGTCTTAAAAAAAAAAATTATTAAACATCCCCACAGCCACAAACCTCAATACCTAAACTAAATAATTTTACAAATAATCTCATCAATCAAAATTGAAATTATTCTGACGATCTGACCTCTGGCACCTGGTTCAAAAATGACTCCGACCTGAAATCGATGACTATCAACATGCTTCTAACTTTTTCAAAACAACAAAAGCCGATAGATGCCTAACATCCACCTCCTGTGGACACACCTTGTGGGACTCTAACCCAACAACAACAAAAAAAAAAAAATTCTCATTTACTAAGGGTCGCCTACCCTGCGAACCCAGTCACAACCAGGGCCTCCATGCCCTCACGCTACAGCCCATTCCTCCAGGGTCTGTATTACGTTACTCTCTATAGCTTCCTAAAATGGCATCATCAACAAATAAATTTCATCAACACAGTAACTACTCAATCGAACCAGGGCCATAGCCAAAATCAACAAAAATTATGTCTGTTATTTTTAACCATTATTTACTATTTAACTTGCTATTTTAATAAAACAAATTCCTGAATCAACATCATAAAATTAGACTGCCCAAGAAAAAAAATACTTTTCTTTATTCACTTAAAATCTGCCTGTTATTAATAAACCATGAAAGCTGAAATAAAAATTGCATTAAACATCCTAGACAAAAATTAAAAAAAAATTAATGAACCTGATAAGAAAAATAAAAATACTTTCACCTTAACATCTGCTATGCTGTAGGCAGCAAGCAGCTGGTTGGTCTCGTCTGGTGAAAACAGCAACACCTCGAAACAACAGCTACTGGTGGTGCCATCAGATTCACTCTGATGTGCAGCCAGCAACCCCATGCTCAGTCTTCTTAGTCATGAAGCCAGTCCCAGGTCACCACTGAACTGATTACTGTAACACTACTTTCACAAAACCGATAAGAATCAATCACAAACAAAACAACTCATTAAAAAAAAATTTCTCTGTATCACAAATCTAAATACAAATTTTCGTGTAAAAAAATAAATACTTTGAACTGTTATCTCTTGTGTCAATAAATGTATAAGGGGCACTGTAAAAAAAACTTATTTAAATTTTAATTATGTTGAGAGAACAAATTAAAACATTACATTCCAAGTATGATAAACAAAATAAATTCAAAAATACTCAATCATAACTGTCCCCACTCACTTAATTATTTAACTTCATTACTTAAAACACTTTACTCAGAAAACCAATTTTAAAAAAAATTAACTCACTTCCATTATCCTTAACACAATAAACTTTCTCATAAATTAATTCAATAAAATTTATTTTAATACGTAGGCAGGTACACTAACTCACTCTCCAACAATGATTCACATTTCACTACTTCCTAACTTTAAGAACAATTCCTTAACTTAACCCAGGGAATTTACCTCCAGAGCAACCAAAAATTTCGCTGTAGTGCCTATCTCCTATAGGCCCACTACACAACAGGGGACTCTAACCCCACAAACCAAATTAATTGAAGTGGTACCCTTATCCCGTACGGGATAGCCACTTCCGGTACTACCATGGGGAACTCCTGCCCCAACTACTAACAACACAGGGTTCTCCCGACCCTTAACCAGTAGCCAGCCCATCTTCTATGGGTCTGCGCTACCGTCCCTACTCTCCCAGGGACACCTCAAATTGTCCCAGCTCATCTCCTATGGCTGGACAATCACAACAACTCTCTCATCTCAAAAACTGTTCCCCTGGAGTTCATTCCCTTAACCTACACAAATAAACAAACCTCACACTATTCTCAGAGCTAATCCCTTCTAATGTGTACCTCCTATAATTCAAAAAGAAAAGTTCAAAAAAAAAAAAATTCTTATTATCAAAACAAAAATAATTATAATGACACATAAATAAATACTTTAAAATTAAGTTAACTCAAAAAAAAAAAAAAACTTAGACGGTGTGGTGTAGTCAATGACGCACATAAAATTAATCATTAAAAAAAAATAACTGTGAAACTCTTATCTGTCTGACGTCCAGCCGGCCGGTAAACACCGGGCCGGAACGATTCTTGCCGCGCCGTGCCGAGCCGTGTCGCGCCAGGCCGGAAACCGCTCAAGGTCAGCGCACAGCTGACCGTCGCGCCGCTCGTCACCGCTCCACGACACATGACTTTCCACGTCCGCAACAAGCACTGTCTATAACATTACTTAACACAAGTTTTAACATCGTTCCTAAACCAAAAACTCCACACAAACTCTTAGATTCTTAACCGAAATTTAATTATGATAATTTTCAAAATTAATTAATTAATCATTAAACTGGCATTAGAATTTACGTAATTAAAACTTAATAAAACCTGATAGGTGACCTGAACGACCCGATGACTGACTGACTGACTCACTGACTTAACTTAACTAAACCAAAAACTTTTTATCCATTAAATTTAAACAGAACAACAGTAACATTACTAATAAAAATACGTGAAGCACAACGCAACACGTCCGCCGCGTGCTCCCACACGACCCTGCTTGCACTGCTCTATAATAAAACATTATTAAATTCGGAAGAACAAGAGAAGAGAGAGAAAAAAATAAAGCACAAACGACCCTACAAGAGACTATTAATCGGCGCCTCACACCACTTGTGACGGGGCTCCGTCAGACGTCCCGCGTACACCTATACACACAACAATAAATAACCTATAACATTTGGGGGGTGGTAGCTGTTGGTAAGCATGGTACTCGAGATCAAGTCTTCTCCCTATACAGGAAGTGTAGGGTATAATTTATGTACTGAAAAGAAACATGATTAGTTCATTCAAGCACAGATTTTATTCACTAGGATAATAAAAAAAAATAATAATAATCAACCAAATATTTGATTAACAAATTAATAATAAAGCATTTTACAATGGGATGGGATTAACGAATAAATAAATACATTAAATACACATTAAAGTGACGTCAGCCGGCAAACAATTATCTCTACAACATGGCGGTTCTCTCGTCGTCACAGCTACGCGGAAGGATAGTATACTTCCCAGTTACCACTACCTGCATGCTTATAACCAGACGTCGATTTTTCCCAAAACCAAATAATAAATAATAGAGGTGGAATACTACATTATTACTTAAAAGATTAAGACGAAGATCGTCCAAGAAATGATTGTGGCGAACGAGCCATGGCCAACCACTTACCCTTCTGACTTGAGGCGAAGCAAAGTTGTTTCAAACCGACGTGGACTCGGCTTCCAGAGAGGTCCCCAGGCAAAAAGCCTCGGCCCCTCCCTGGAAGGAGGTTTTAACTACAAAACTAGGCCATGCCGGAAAAACAAAAAAAAAAAACACACGAGCACCGGGAAAACTTATCCACAAGGCAACTCGCGGTCCCCTCCCTTCCCACAAGGAAAAAAATGAAAAACAAGTGAAGTCAGCTATTCCTTCCGCGCAGGCGCGCACGAGTTTCCCCCTCTCCCTCTTGCGCTGCTCGATTGTTATTTTTCCGTCTACGTTTCCAAACTCGGACACAAGATGGCATCACTAATCAGGACAGAGTCCTCGAAACGCGTACTCAAAAGCCTCGCGCGACAAACAAGAGACTAGCGTAGCGTAGCAGGTTTTTCTGGAACGGCGTGTTGCAACCTCTCAGCGGGCCCTGGCCAGCAACCCGCGAGAATTAGCTAACCACGCAGCTTCGCAAAAGCCCGCGGTGCCTGTAAACTAATGTCGCAGCAACCTATATTCCCATACCCGCGTGTCGAAATCAACCGGCCGAGCCTGGAAACGTGCACGTACACCAACACGTAAACCTGACGAGAAACAAAATTACAATAAAATTTAAGAAAAAAAGGTAATGAAATTTTCAGACCGTGACAATATAAACGGAATGGACGCATCAGAGGGGGCTCGCATCGGCGGGATTCTACTGTAATGGTACTTTTCGGGGATATATTCGCAGTGTAATATAGAAATGTTGTGGTTTTCGCGAATGTACTTACTTTTCGCGTTTTCATGCGAATTTTCGCAAAATTCGCGATCGCAAAAAATTCCAGGCCCTAGTCATAACTTTTAAAAACATTGTTTCATACCGGAAAGGAAGTTTTTGGGCTACCTCTTACAAGGGAAATAATAATGTACATCTTGTGGAGAAAATGGCAGGACAGAAACACTTGACCATATTAGACGAGAAAATGTTTTGTGTGGGAACGTCTTAAAGTAGGTTTACTGTATTAACATTTTTATTTTGTATTTGAATGGATCTGTTTTGTCATGGAAACAGCAAGTAAGTTGCCACTGTGATGCTTAGTGGTAAATTGATCATGGCTATGTATTTTTACACTGTTATAACTATCGCGCTCACTTATTTTACTGGCCATTGCATATGTTTGTGTTGTTCATAGTAATATCTGATAATCTGAACTGGTGAATTCCTAAATCAGCATGTAAAGTAATGTCGCGTGTGCTTGAGTGTTCTGTTGGTGTTGGTTGCAGAACTGTCACAACGCGACTTCAGGGAGGGACCAATCAGGTTCATGGGCCGAGGCGGGCCCCGCCCCGTGTACGACAGAGACCGCACGGATCGGGGCGGCCTCAGGCGGCGTGACGTCCCCGAGCGTGTGCCCCGCTTCAGGGAGTTCCTGCGTCCCCGCTCGCCGAAATAACTGCCGACTGTCCCCGTCACATCAGCGACGGTCGGTCCGGCGTGGCCGTGGAAGTCTTGCCTCGAGTTCTCGTACCAGTTTTGAAGAGGCGGGTGACGGAGGAGTTTGTTTCGGACCACCGCGCGGCTGGCGAACGGCCGAAGCGAGGGGTGCTCACGTTTGGGGGAAGTGAAAAACTGTTCGGTAGCAGGTCACTCGATCGGAACGCATGTCTGTAGGCGTGATAGCTTCGGCACGTAATTTCGGAAAATAGTGCACCGGAAAACGTAGTGGTAATTTGTAGTTGGTCGAAGGTGAGGAATCGTGGTTTGCTTTTTCTTTTTTTCCTGTGCCCTCTTTGGTCGTTGTTTGTGGTGGAGAGAGTGAAGGGTGCGGAACGGTTGCGTGCGAGGAAACTCGGGGAGGGCGCGGACTCTGTCTGCGTGCCGCAACCGGCACCAAGTGCCTAACGAACTGACAAACAGTGCTTTAACGTTGCAGCTCAGCTTTTGGTTCTTCTTGTCGGGAGGTAGAAGACTTTTGTATACTACATGCATAGCTACATATGTTTAAAAAAAGTATTCAGGTAACATTTATATAGCAAGTGTTCTGTGTGGCTCGTTAATTCAATACTTAAGCAGCCTAATGAAATGTTCAGTGATATAAAAAAAATGCAATTATTGAAATGTAACTCATCCTGTAGTGCAGAATTGCCGCTAACATTTTTTTATTACCAAGGAACATTTGCAGCTGGAAAGGCTGTAGCTAATGTCACTATATATTTTGTTATTGTGCTACGTGTACTCTGGAGAAGAAAAATCTACAGTTTATTGTGAAGTCAACTAGGACGTTTGGACGTGATTTAAAAAAAGTGTGTTTTACATGCATATGTACACTTGCTTGCATGATATATATGCATCATTGCTTTGTTCTAATGCTGTGGATTTGGGGCGAGAAAGGTATAGGGGTGGCGGAGTTAGTAATGGTTTGTGGTTGTTACATATGCATGTGTGTGAAATAACTGTGATAGCTCATGGATGACTATGGAGAAAAAAATAAATATATACATATATATCATTCACTCTTAGTACAGAACCCTTGCTGTCAAGTGCTTGTTGGGATTATTTCCAGACCATAGTTATATTTTTATTTCCGCTACCTTCAGTTCAATCTCTGTAGTTTGTTTTACTTTAGTTTTAATTAAGTTGATGTGAAGTCTTAAATGTTATTTTTTTCTCTTTTTTGAATGTTCGGTACTAAAAAAAATTTGTTCTAAATTTTTAATGTTGCTTACTTTTCACGCTCCTCTTCATTTCATTTCAAGAGTGTGAAACAAAAATGTACCAATTATGGTTTGTGACTGACACGAAATCTTAGTCACTGGTCCGGTGCTCATTAAAATTATCATAGTGAAGACAATTGTACAGTTAGTGTCTTAAATAATAATGATAATATGAAATATACATTGTTTTATTTGTATATGAATGTGTATGCAAGTGCATTTTTGGCATGTGATCCTCATCTTTATTGTACAGGATTAAACTAACAGATTTATTTTTGACAAGTTATGTATAGATTGCAAGTTGGTTGGTGTGCATACGCATGTGTCTTTTGCCCGTCTTTTAAAAACTTGTTGGGACGATTGGATTGGGGGGGGGGGGCAGATGTGCCGCCGTGTTGCTGTGATCTGTCAGCAGAGGTGTTTGTAACATAATTATTGGTGTAGGGGGTTGTAATAATTGTACATTTTACTATTGGAGCTGTGTTGCTGCGCGAGAACGCGGGGAAAGGTTAGTTTCCTGATCAGGGCGGACTGTCGCCACGCTATGCGGTGCATGTCGTGCGTGCTGCTGGTTTGAAAGTTTGTGTGAAGCGTGCGCTGGTGGCTTTGCCCCGCCTGTCGGTGGCGAGCGTGTGCAAGCGTTGTTTGTTCTTTTGTTCCACTCGTGCTGCAGTATGAGAGATATTTATTTATTTTTTCCGTATCTAAAAAATAAACAATTTTTTTTTGTATGCAGTGTGATCAATTTAGCTTGGTACAAAAAGTGAAAAGTAAATGAAAAAAATCAAGTGCAAATTTTGTAGTGTAGAATTTTTAATTGTACTTGAACATTAATAAACTCTTAACAAGTGAATTTTTCGTTTTGTGTTGCAAGGGTTTCTGCTCACCAAAAATTGTGCGTATATTGAAGGTTTCTTTAAGCTTATGTTTCGTTTCGAAATAGTCACTGCAGGAATGAATGGTGTATCGAGCCTAACCACACATTCTGCAAGTTAAATTAGTGTATAGCAAAAATATGATTTTAGTTTCTAGTATTGTTGTCCGGTAAATTTTTTCTCCCCGTTAAAATTTCTTGGTAGTTTCCAAACCTATACAGTTTTAATGTGCGATACCTTTTTCGTTGGATTTTTTTTGTAGTGCACACACTATTTTTTTGGTGTATGTATTTATTGAGCTGTTATTACTTGCAAATATTTCAAATGTTTTGAATAAATGTTTTCACTGATGTGTTCCAACTACAGGCTTTTTTTTATATATGCCTTTGTAACCTGACGTCGGCTGCAGTTCTCACGTTGTGTGCATTATTAATTATGCCTATGATTAGAATGTGGTTTTACTTGGTGTTTTACAATAATACGCAGTTTGGTTTAATATGATTGACTACATATTTTTTTTTTTTTTGTAAAATTATCTAGCATTGAGCTGTGCTTCCATTAGATTAAGAGCTACTGATTGTGATGTTGGTTTGATTTCAACTGAGTTTTCAAAGTGCTCTGCATAATTATATATTTTGACCCTGTTGTGACTTAATTGTAGATGCTTGTATTAAAAGAATAAAGATTAGTGTAAATTAAAATGTACATACTAGAAGTTTGCAGTACGGTTATAATTTTGTTGTATTTCTGTTCTGAACAATTGTAAATCTGTGATTTGTTATTTTTACATTTTATGGAAGCATTGCTACTGGAAGATTGTCTGGAATTGATGAAGTTGTATAGAACAGTGAATGTGGTATGTTCAATAAAGTTAGTTACGTTGTTTATTATTTTACACTTATGTTTTCTCAATACACATGCAATGAGCGTTGTTTGAGATGTTACTGCAGAGAGAGGTCTAATATGTGTTCGCTACAGATGTTTTGGTAATTTAAAGCTGTCGTGCTACTACGAACTTTGGAAGTTATTGTTATACGTATTTATTACTTTACGCATGTATAGAATTTTTAACGTTACGTGTGCCAGTGCTGCAAGTATGGTACTGCGATGTCCCCCCACAGTGTTGCGTGTAATCTTAATTGCCTTCAATAACTGACAGTTACAAGTAAAAAAAAATTTGAGTTAAAATAAGGAATAAAATATTATATATATTGCATGTTTCCTTATGAGAGGTCCCTGTGGAAATTGACTGTTGGTCTAATATTTGGAAATCAGAATGTATAAATTTATTTTCATACCAAACATGACTTTTTTGCCATTGGAACACAGTAGAATCTGGTTTTTGGGATCCTATGTTGGTTATGTTGATTTAAACTTAATTACAGAATCAAAATGCATATTTTGGGGCTCGTAAGTTTTTCCTTCAATTGCTAGTTTCGTTTATTATGTATTTTTATTTTCTTCCAAAAGTATTGCATATTTATAAAAAAAAAAAAATTGCATAGATATTGTGATACAAATAAAAAAAAATGTGTAGTGGTGGTGTTGCCCGTTTTTTTATTATTTTATGGTCAAACCGAAAATTACTTAATGTTGGCATTACCGTACATTGTGTGTTTTATCCAGATTATTTATATTCTGTAGTAGTTTTGAATTTCAGCGCCCGAATTGAGTTCTCACTGCATACTTTGATATTTTTGATGATGTCGGAGAAGAAAGTGCATGTAATTTGCAATATTTCATCATACGATCATAAGAACTGAATTTAAGACCAATACAATAAAAATGTTTTTAGAAATAACTTGTGATTTTCCATCATTCGTTTAGTTATTCAACACACTTAAAATAAATGGCTTCTTAAACTAGACCTTGTGTTTTAACACAGCATTTATTAATATAATATTACAAATACAAGTTCTCAATTAACTGGCACTTGTTTAAAGAACATTTGTTATAATGGAGAGATTTCTTGCCTTGAATGTGGTTAACGGACACCAAAATCATTACAACTAACATTTCCACGTCTCAAGTTGCAAACGGGCGAGGTTAATACTACTACAATAGTCTTGTATGTTCACTAGTATTCAAGCATTGTATTGCTTACACACACAAATAATTTGTGCATACATGTACAATGGTTATCCAATAATGATGCAGGTGTTCATCTTTTCTCCTGTCGTATGAAGAAGGGTAAGATATGGTGCTAGTATTTGTGTGACAAAAGGACAGCCAACTCAAAACCTTCCACCAGCCAGTGTGTCCCATTGTGACTTGGAAATCTGCACAGGTTGTACCATTCAGACTGGATGTACACAAGCCAGTTTGCAGTTTGTTCTTTGTTCTACAGCCACTGTGTGTGTGTCCTCCGCCCTCCCTCCGTTGCCGTTATCTCATATTGCCAATAATAAAAATAATGATTTCACTCTTACCTAATATTTTTTTTTTACTTACTTGGTAAATAAATATATTTATTTGCAGTACATAATTTCATTTTTAATAAATCACAATTTGAATTATGGTATGTGACAAATGCCTTTTTTTGTGTTCTAACAAAAAAGAAGTAAAAATTACTCTGCCAGTTCAGCGGCCCTACAAGGCGCACGAACCCCGTCTAGTGCGACCCTTTCCCCCCCACCCCACAAACCACCAATGGAACTTGAGGGGTAAAGTCCCTTGTTATGCACGCCAGTGACACGGTTGAAAACATTCTTCTAGAATTTGAAAGACGAGAGACTCCATTGTGATTGGAAATCATTGATATACCCTGTCGATAAAGTTAAATATTGGCCATGTCAATTTCATGTCACCGGTGTGTGTAGTGTAAATCAGCCTTCCTTGGAGTATTCTGTCTTGCTCTCGCTCTTAACAAGGTTACCTACCTGACTAAATACTGCATGTCCCAGTTTCAATGGTGTACCATTATAACAGTTTACATCAAATTGAAGGTGAACTAATGCTAGTTTTTCTTACAAATGTAAAATACGTGTACCGTTAGTTACATGGCACACATCAAACCTAAAGTGCAATTCTTACCACACTTTGGTTAACTTGTTCGGAGTACATAATGGAAGCAACAGCCTCTTCAATTATGCGACTCAACACTGGCAGATCATTAGGTAGCGGCAGAATTTAGATGCAATCTTTTATAAAGCCCCAAAGGCGTTACCAGGTATCTGTGGAGGTCGGGGAAAAAGAGCTCTTGGCATCCTGACCGTTGGCGGATGTTTTTGCCACATGGGTGATCACAATTAACCTTTAAAACGAAGCGCACGTTGATCTGAAATTGCAGAAAAAACTCTTTAGGCTGGGTACACAATTGAAAAAATAACAGTAACAGTAGGTCGTGTGCATAGGATATGAACGCCATGTTTCCTAACCTAACGATTCACAATAGCAGAAAGTTGGTCGTGTGCATGGGAGCGAGGTCGTGCGCATAGGAGTGAAATGAATATATTTTATTTCGGTCGCGTACGCATGGCACAACAGCCAATGAGAGAAGAGCAGGGTGCTTTTTTTGGCGGGACTAGAAATATGTATATATTTATTAACCATATTGTGGTAATAAAATGTCGAGATAATAATAGTATTATCGTTATTTTGAAAGTTAATATTTTATTTACTAACACTGCTAACAGATGTCGCATAGTTCACGAAATTTCGTTGGCTGAAATTAACAGTAAGAATTCATTTGTGAACCAATTTCGCAGTTCGCACAGGTCGTGTGCATGGCTTGCTATGCACTCGCTTAATTTTTTTAATTGTGAACCCAGCCTTAAGCTGGGTTTACGATTGATTTCCTTAAGAATTATAACTTAACATCGAGCACACGATTAAGTCAAAACTACATTTTCCAGTTTATAATTGACATAGAAGTCGTTAATTCTAACCAATCACAGCACAAAACACATGGTCGGCCATTGTTCGAAACGGAGAAGCAGGTTTGAAATAGGTTATTGACAAATGGGATATCTATTTTTCGAAATGGATGATGATTACAAATGACAAATATACGAATTCTAACCCAAAATACTGCCTCGCTCGGTCCAATAATTAAACACAAACTTCCGGTTGAAAGGTTCCGGTTTGTTGTGATTGGTCGCTTCCCTTAAGTCTTAATGAAAAATATAAAATATAACCATTTCTGTTAAGTCTTAAGTCATCATATGGTTCGCACACGACCCGTCAAAATTCACACACGACAATTATAAACCATTCCACTAGTTTACATAGAGTCATATGGTAAGTACACGACTAAGTCTTAAGTCTTAATTTTCAATCGTAAACCCACCTTTACGCTCAGGAGTCGCCATTTTGCGCAGGTGACGCTGTAAACGAGAAAACAAAGCAGTACTCGTGCATGCACTTATCTAACAGTTAGGTACTCTTTTGTGACCTTGAATCAAATTTCTGTGCTTACATTAAATGAGAAGCCTAAATTGTAAATTAAAGTTCTGTCCACGCCCGAATATTCACCTTCGGCTAACCTCTGGATTTGTTTTATTTTTGCGCAGGAAAAATGAATTCAAATATTAAAAGTGGTCGGTTAGGTTAGCTACATTAAAACACTTTAAAACAATATGGACGGTTAGTTAGGTTAAGGCGCGTTTTCCTAGCTGCAGGGTATATCCCGCGGCAGAAACAGTAACTTATTATTTTGGCCGCCAGAGTGTAGCACCTGACTGCCCCTTTAACCCTTGGTTTAAGCAGACGCCTTGGGCGAGTCGATTCTTTTTTATTTCAGACACCCCTCAACAGGTAGCGCTAAGGTCGGCCAGTGCTACCAACTTCGAGACATCAGAGTTTTTTTATGACTCCCAGTCCCCCCCTTCCCCTCCACTCTTGATAGAACAGTTACTTTTAATTACGAGACGCGGTTCTTCGCGAGACACTTCGCGTCGCGACTGCAGACGGACCATTTTGCGATTATCGGCGAGTCGACGAGACACTGCAAGACTCCATCTGGCCGCAACCGACTATGTAGTCGCCTAAATAAGGGATGCTATCCTTATAATCTTTTTCAAGTAGTTTAGTCTGTCTGCTTAGTACAAGAGTAATAGTTATTTTTCTTTTAAATTATTTCTTTTGAAATGAAGGAAACATCCTCGTCCATCCGCGAATTAGCGGGATCCAGCTCCTGGCGGGCGACGCATCGGTACCTAAATAGAAGCCAACTTCCCTGTCTGGTGAGTGACGATCCGCGACTTTCCCCAAACACCCCCCCCCCCCCCTTAACTTTTCCGGGCATTTTCTGCCCCGTATACTGTCTGTATTCTGGTTCTGATCAGTTTTGATTTGGACTGTTCGCAGACAGGGTCCGAGAGCCGGACGCCGAATTGGCATTTTCATCACCCTTCCTCAACAGCACACAGGCGCCCTGGCATCAGGTTCCCGCGTGATCTCCGAGAAACGAAGCCCCAACCTCCGGTGCTTCTGTATCTTTTGACCCTTTTCTGAACTTTCCTTAAATTACGTCGTCAGATGCAGTTCATTAGATAAACATAATTTCTGGACTTTAAGTATATATATATATATATATATATATATATATATATATATATATATATATATATATACTGGGATAGTTTAAACATATTTGTAATTTTTTATTGGTTTATGTATTTTAGTAAATGAAACTTTTTATAATTGAATGTAGGGTCGACCCACAATTTTTTTCTTTCTTTCTAAATATACCTGAGAGCTGTTTAAGAATGTAATTAATATTGTACGTTAATATTCTCTTGTATCTGCTATAAGTGTACTCAGTATGGAGTAATTATATTTCAGACGGAATCACACCTTGTTTCTGTTCATTACTAGAGGAAAAGGTGTAAAAACGGGCACAGGTGTAAATATGGACACCCCTCAAGAAGAGGATATGGGAGGTGCTGCAGACTGGCGGCCAGTAATGTAAACAGTGGCCATTGTTGCTATATGATAGCAGCAATCAGTTGGAATCTTTCTTTCGAGAAGTGTGGACACAGTTTCAGTTAATGTGTGAATTGGTGTTTGTTTTGGCCTGTAAACCTTTGGAAGGTATGTGAAATCGTTTTATTTTTATGTACTTTGTGTTAGTTTAAAATAATTTCACAGTGGTATTAGGTAACCAGAGATCCTAAGCTACCTTTTGAAGCACCCGTCTAGTCGAGCATGCTTTTAGGTTATGTAAGGTACAGGCTATCTTTCTCTGGTGATGATGGTGTAAATATGGGCACCCTTCACTGGTGTAAATACGGGCCTCCATTTAAAAGGGGCCCATATTTACACCATGTTTTCTCTTAAATTTTATCTTAAACAATTATAAGGACATTTAAAGTTCTCCTACCTCAAAGCATATGTAAGTTTTATTTTATAATATATTGAGTAATGTGCAGCATATAATATTATATACCTACATTATCTTATTCACTTAGTAAGAGCTAAAAAAAATTAATGTGAGGGCATTGTAGCAGTTTTTCCCCATTGAAATATGCTAGTAATTATTTTCTGGTTGTTGCAGAATGCCAAGGACTAAGAAGCGTTATGAGTGCAAGAACAAGAGGAATCAGTGGGATAAATCTCAGATGGTACATGCTATCACAGCTGTAAAAGCTAAGGAGGTTTCTGTGAAAGGTGCCGCAAGAAGATTCGGAGTACCACGTAGTACTCTGCAGAGATTTCTTAAACTTGATAAAAGCCCCGAGCAAGTGGTTCAAGAATCAAGGCTTGGAAGGAAACCATTTTTAAATGCAGAGCTCGAAAAACAGTTAGTTTCTTACCTCCTTGTGATGGAGGAAAAAATTTTTGGGTGCACTTTGACAGACCTGAGAAGAATAGCATTTTTACTTGCCCAGAGAAATGGCTTGACAAACCCTTTCAAAAATGGAGAGGCAGGACGAGCATGGGCTGACCTTTTTCTTGAGAGACACAAGGATCAGCTATCAATTCGCAAACCCTGTGGAACATCCTATGCTCGAGCTTTGGGTTTCAATAAAGAGAATGTAGCTGCTTTCTTTGATCTCTTGGCAGATACTTTTAACAAACACTCATTCCCAGCAGATCGAGTGTATAACGTGGATGAGACGGGACTGTCCATTGTCCAGAGCAGAATTCCTAAAGTGATTGGGATGAAAGGGAAGAAACAAATTGCAGCTATAACATCCGCAGAAAGAGGGGCTACAATTACAATTATCGCAAGCATGAGCGCTTCGGTTCATTATGTCCCACCAATGATAATTTTCCCTAGAACAAATATGACCCATGCTCTGATGAGAGGCTGTCCCGATGGTGCAGTTGGTAGAGCCCATCCTTCTGGATGGGTTCAAAGCAATTTGTTCACAGAATGGTTCACTTCTTCATTGAGAAAACATGCCCTACTGAACAAAGGCCTGTTTTACTCATCTTGGATGGTCATTATAGCCATGTTCGTAATCCAGATGTAATTGACTTGGCAAGGCAGAACCATGTGACTATCATCTCGCTTCCTCCTCATTCAACCCACAAATTACAGCCCCTAGATAAAACTTTTATGAGGCCTCTGAAGTTGTACTACAGCGAGGCAGTGAGAGTATGGTTGCAACAGAATGGGCGTCCTCTCACACCCTATGATGTTATGGAGGTTTTTGGCAAAGCCTATGTTCGTGTCCAAACGGCTGAGATAGCAATAAATGGGTTCAGAGTAACTGGAATATACCCTTTGAATCGCTATATCTTCAATGACGCTGACTTTATAGCTGCTGAGTTGGTAGCAGGAAAAACTTGCTCCATAGTGGCAAATAATGTTTCTGAATCATGTGCTCCTCAACTTGCTTTCTGTGCACCATCAACATCATCTGCCTCTCCTTCATGTTATCCTGATATACAAGCACACCAGGCTCCTTCTATGCCAGTTGATGAGGCTCTTGAAACACCAAAATGTTCCACAGGAACTTCAAATGCAGTTTCACCATTTGACATATCTCCTGTCCCCAACATTAAGAGGAAAACCACCACTCGGGGGCGCAAAGCAGCAAGGGCCACCCTCATCACTGGATCACCATACAAGATGCAGTTGACCAAATCGCTTGACGAAAGTGCTCACAAGAAGAGGTCGTTGAGTTTTCCCGGGGCAAGAGACCAGCCAGGAGGTAGGGGCAAAAAGACAAAAGGCCTTCAGAAAAAGAAAATTCAACCCACGAAAAGCTACATTTCATCATCAGACTCATCAGACTCTAGCGACCCTCCCCTTGTCGACAGCGATGAATTTAATATAAATGATGGGGATACGGTACACCAGACTCGAGCGATGCAACTTGCATCTTTTGCGATATGAAGTTCTCTGAAGACACTCGAGGAGAAGTGTGGGTTAAATGTGTTATGTGCCAGATGTGGGCACACTTAGATTGTGCCGGGGCTGAAAGAGACATTTATGTTTGCGATTTCTGTAAATAATTCTTGGTGTGATGTTCTGTGTAACATTTTGAATTATATATCCATTTTTAAAGAGGTTTAAAATATTTTTTTTGGAGAGGGCCCATTTTTACACCCCATTTTTCCAGAGGCCTTTTTTAAAGCTTTCTGTATATCTTTGTTTTGGAATTGAAATAATATATATTAATAATAGTTTTGCCACCTATAATGTAGTAAATATGTAATAGTAGTTAATGAAAGTCAATAATCTAAAATATTTTTAAAATAAATTAACTTTAAGACAATAAATAAATATGGTGCCCATATTTACACCTTTTCCTCTAATAACATTGTGAAACCTTAAATATCCACCCAGCACAAAAATGGTAATCCGACCGTGGTTTGTTGCTACAAAATAAACAGAGAAAAATAAATATATATAAATAAACCCGAGGTTGGCCAAAGGTGAATATTCGGGCGTGTTCGGGCAGGGACAGAGTTTGTGTAGATCTTAGGCTTCCCACATTAAATACTGTTAAAATTTATAACTGGGACATTCTTTTATGGCCATAACTATATGTTAACTTTTACACTTTCTTTATCCAAGCTTACGAGTTTTCGACTATCGGCTGTGCTGTGACGTGTTATCATGGAACGAGACACTCGTAATGTTTTTTACATCAAATGTTATGAATATTCGGAAGGTCTAAGAGTGTAACTCTGTACATTAAAATCATTCATTATGGGGAAACATGATTTGATTAACGGATGATTTGCTTGATGGACAGAATCCGGGAATGCAACCCAGCTGTTAATAGAGGACTTATGTACTTACTGCATTGGTTATGGTAAGATTAATAAAATCTTAAATGTTAAAAGTAGATTTTTTTTTCAGCAGAGTAGCAAAACAATGTGCTAATGTAAGTTGAAAGATAGTTCCTTCCCATTGCACATGCTATCATTACTAGTCTTCAATGTAAAGCATTGGTAATTTTTCGTAGTTTCTCATGGATTTATAATCTATGCGGGAACGAAAAAGTGCAAGATGCAAAAGTCTTCAAATACCCTTTTATAAATTACAAAAGTAGAAGAAGAAACAATCTGCCGGCTTACAACTTCTTACATTTATTTTTGCATGTCTGCCTTCTATATTTGAAGTGAAGTGTTGTATGCTGGTCGACTATAGAGCATCGCACTCTTAGATTGCAGTGTGGAAGTAAATGGGCGCATTCTCTCTCTCTCTCTCTCTCTCTCTAACACACGCCGATTGTCGTTAGCACTGTCCTTGTTTCTTCGTGCGTTGTTGCCAAATATCAAACGAAATTTAAAATTTTATATTTCGGACCAAGCTTTTTTTCATATTGTATAGAATCAAAATGCTTATTTTAAATAATTAACAATATTTTAAGTGTCCGAAAAAATTAAAAAACAAAACTTATTCGCTGCGAACTGTTTTGAAGTATTCCGATATGTTTCACATCAAAAAAAGGAAACCAACATGTGTATTTCATTCAGATTTTTTTTATTAGTAAATTAATGCCTTAGGACGCCACCGAACAAATGTTAAGACAAAAACTGTACAGGTTTCACTTAAATAATTTTTTTAATATATTGAAATGCATTTTCTCACAAACTGACACATCAAAAAGTTGACCCGCGGAAAAATTTTTTCTATTAAAGATAGATGGGAGACGAAAGCGAGAAAAATGTTCACAATGAACTGAGTTAGTTTTTAAAAGCAGCCCCATCTCAATTGCTTCTACAGTTTCCGTGGAAATAGCTGTTAAAGATGTGTCTTATCAGTACAAGAACGCGCGCTGCCGTCGTAAGAGGAAACAGGGTCGTGTGTTTAGATAAGTGGGGTTCTGTCCTACAAATACATGGCTTCCTTAGTCAACAAAAAATTTTATAATCGCTTCTTGAACATAATATGTAAAATGTATGAAATAAATACGAAGGAATTCAATAGCGATCATGGTACAAAATTTTGAATTATTTTTCTATCCTTCTCAACACCAAGCATCTTATCAAACATTGTTTTAGACAAAGTTTTGGAAAATAATTATGATATTATTACAAACAATTTAAACAGATTTGATAAGGCGTCTACTAAGGCAGTTACGTTTTTTGTCCGGTGAAAATTTTTTTCGAACCCATGCAGTTATGGCTGGTCGTATCAAAAATGTATTTAGAAAACATTTTTCGGCATTAGGTAATCCGAGTTATCATACGTTAAAACGGATTCGATATTATTCATATTATGGGAGTTGTTGCGATTTTCCTGTTTTTCAAAAAATCTTCCCCATTTCGAACCAATTGTTCGGATTTTTCCCATAAATTACTCGACCGAGAATTTCCATTACCGTATTTTATTTATCATTTTGGACATGACTTGTCCAAAAATACGGCATTTATCGGGCCCATGAAAATGTGATAAATATATATAATTATTTTTATATATATATATATATATATATATGGGATTTTTAGAACAGAAAAGAAAACTATAAGAAATTTTCGTCTACAATAGGTAGTTTTTATTTGAAATTTACATAAAAGTGGCATTATTACAAATTTATATGTGTAATAGTATAAAATATTATAAATTACGATATGATTTCTTAAAATGCTTCTTGTTCGATCCAAATTACAAAGACACTGATCTCCTGAAATTCGTAATGTGTTAGAGATTTGGCAACAGCGCGCGCCATAAGCCGTGTACTGCAATCTAAGAGTGGGACGGGCTATAGTCCCTGAAGTTGCTTCGGTATTGCCGGCTACTCAGGGGTTCGGTAGAGGGGGGTTCGGGCCGCGTGGCCGAGGGATCTAGTCTCCAGAATTAATAAAACCAAATAAATTCCCAGGTCTTTTATGCATATCAAGGTAGACACTTTACATGGGGCTGCCGCGGATCCGCCTGTGACAATCTCAATAAGGCGTAGCCCAGTTCCGCGCACTTTTGCTATACTAAAATACGGGACGTCCCGCCCGTGCCGATAAAGACCCTTTCTTACTATAGTGGCGCTAAACACGGCTGACTTAGTCTGGTGGAAAATGATGGGGGTGACGTCACAAGACCCGTTTGTGCCGATTCCGGCAAATCCTCCACTGACCTCGTCTCTAGGAAGATAAAGCAGCAATGACTTAAATATACGATGACTCGCGTTCACCCCGATGACTGTCCAACTGTACGAAACATTGACTGGGGAGACGCGTATGAAAACTAAGCTTGCGACGGCGAGAGTCCAGTTCAAAAATGCACGACACATAGAACTCGTGTTGAAACATGCGTGAGAAATGGCTATGTCTCAAACGCGACTGAAAAGAAAAGCTATAGTTAACTCCCGCACGGCACAGCTCAAGACTACTGAAGACACCGCGCCCGGTCAAGTCCTCCCTCACCACCGCTGCCTCTCATGCCAGAATGACGACTGACTCTGCCACTCCGCCTGGCGCGTCTCTCCCCCACTCCCACGAGCCCGCGGAACACTGATTGTCCACAGGTGGAAACCACGGCCTAGGCGCCCGGTGAACAAATACAACTATGAAAATTATGTAAAAATTCAAATGAAAAATTATTTACAGTTAATTTAGAACAAAATATATACAATACCATAACAGTCAAATCAGGAGCGCAACAACTAAATTTCCAAAGGGTGGGGAGGGCTATATACCTTTCTATAAAGAATCATCGATCCCTCCTATTGAAGGGGGAGGGGGGGTCCTCCACCGGGAAAATTTGTATTTCAAGGTGGAAAATGGTGCTATTTAAGCAGTTTTATTATCTAAAAATTGGTTACACAGCACTTTATTTGCCCCTGTTGGCCCCACTTCAAGGTTTCAGAAGGGGGGGGGGGGGCAAAATACCCTTGCCCCCCCCCCCTGTTGTTGCGCCCCTGAGTCAAATCCCTGAAAGAAACATACGTCGCACAGCACCACACTCTCGTAGCACCAATTATGCTAGAGAGGGCGCTGACGAGGCATAACGGCCTGAAGGAGCCAGGGAGACATTTGGGTCGACGTCAGTGTCTGTAAAGTTTGCTTGGTAAATTACCACACAGCGAAAGCAAATAAAAGTTCTTAAATCGGATACTTAATAATTCCATAAGTAGTCACTTCGCTTGGTGCCTAGTTTGTGCAGCAGTATTCCAACCTCTTTGGCTTCTAATAGCCACAAAAAGTTCATTGCATAGAACGGGATTAATTTATCTGGCAACGTAGTCCCACATTTGAATGTTTTATTTGACAATATTCTTGTTGGAAAAACATCCTTCTAAATACGTACATGTGCTGCCATCCGGGTTCTCGTGTTCCAGACCGGGCGTGTATCCTAGCGGGAAAACTACGCCGAGATCATTGCCATGAACTGATCCGAGTGTGTGTTCACATCGAAGTTCCCGACTATCTTATGATCAAACCAGTTTGACTTATTTTGCTTGAACTCCAATAGTAAAACAGGCTATGAGTAGGGGAGATCCTTGTACATTGGGACACTTGTAGCCCTACCTTGGGACACAAGTGATTGTGCTGCTCCTAATGGTTAATAAGTATTCATATGGTGACAGTGAGGAAAGAATTACAATATATTTGCATTAACAAATGTTTCATTGCAAATGGAGACTGTGTTTACTTCCTGTGCTTCATTTTATGTTTTTAGATAGTGAAAGTAAATTATTTGATGCAGTTTAGCTGTGTGTTAATGTGAAAGGTAACTTATTCACATTTATAAAATATATTAAAATACATTCTGTGCAGTCTTATACAATTAATGCAATATTTACCATATTAATTTTGTAGGTTAAGCAAACTGTACTGAACTTTAAAACAAATTGTTTATTTCTTGTACCTTGGGACATTCTTTGGTAAATATGTAGTTGAGCGGTATTTTCGAAACAAAATGTTGAAAATCCAAAAATACCTTTATTAGACGCTCTTCAACTTCCCCTTTTCATTAAAAGCGGCGGAGGTAAGAAATTCCAAATACTTTAGGAGATATCGAATTTTTAAATTTCATCATATGTAGTTGAGCGGTATTTGCGAAAAAAAAATGTTAAAAGTCCGAAAATACCTTTATTAGATGCTCTTCAACTTCCTCTTTTCATTAAAAGCGGCGGAGATAAGAAATTCCAAATACTTTAGGAGATATCGCCGTTCTTATTTTGCATACAAGACCTGTGTTTATCATTCGACCGTCGCCATTTTTTTTATTTTGCCGTGTGTTTGTGAATGCCTAATTAATGAAAATGGTCGGTTTGGTCAGGTCAGTTACATTATAGACACTTTGAAACTAAGTGTACATTAGAAATAATATGAAATTATTTCAATGGTTCTTTAGTTTTAAAGTATTTATAATGTAACTGACCTGACCTAACAAACCGGGACAAAGAATGAACAGAAACAACTCACGCAAATTTTTTTTTGTTACTTATTACTTGCGCAACAATAAAAAATAAGACTTTAAAATTAGAAACGTTAAAAACTCGCCTAAGTTGGAGGCGGTAATTAAATACCGTTTTAAACAATAAATGAACTAAATAATCACGTATTGGTTAATTTGAATTCTGGCCTATCACGAACAATCACGTGACATCATTATCCAATAAAAAAAATAGATGCTCGTAAACAAGAAACAATGGTGAAAGTCACATGAACGCACTGCTATAATTGTGATGAAATTTTAAAATTCGATATCTCCTAAAGTATTTGGAATTTCTTATCTCCGCCGCTTTCAATGAAAAGAGGAAGTTGAAGATCATCTAATAAAGGTATTTTCGGATTTTTAACATTTTTTTCTCTCGCAAATACCGTTCAACTACATATGATGAAATTTAAAAATTCGATATCTCCTAACGTATTTGGAATTTATTACCTCCGCCGCTTTTATTGAAAAGAGAAAGTTAAAGAGAATAGAATATAAGTATTTTCGGATTTTTAACATTTTTTTTTTTTCGCAAATACCGCCCAACTACATATTTACCAAAAATATTTAAGTGCAATGTGAATTATTTTTGTTACAGGGGTGTTGTTTTGTCGGTGAGTTGAGGTGGTGTCTCCTCTAAGCACAAGGTAGTAAACTGACACGCGATCTTCTCGTCGTGCCTGGAGCAACTATGATTTTTGAGCGCTGACCATATAGTTACGAACGCAAGAGACCGGACCGCGATGCCAGGTTCGGAGCTGGCTGGCGGCCCCGCACGGCCACTCTGACGTAAGACATGCCACGCGTACCTGCCCGGATTACAAGGGTCGTCGACAAAACCCCCCCCCCCCTCGCGGCTCCCCACGCGGCGCCCTGCCTGCCGGGGCTACGGAAGACTACCATATCTTCAAGTGCAACTAATTGTATTATCTACATGTTGGTGAAAAAAAATTGGTTGTCTGTAAAGTCGGTTTACGGACGGTAGTTTAACGTGACGTCATAACAAAACATTGATGAAATGATTGCATACTTTTATGAATAAAACTGAATATTTTTATTTTAATAATAAAAGAAAAAATACTTGAAATTATACTAGTAATCATATTTTTAAAATGCAAGAATAATTAACCTTTATTGCCGAAATTGTTGTTGTAATAAGCAAAGAAAACCACATTAACTTTTCACTTCACTTTATAAACAGTCGACGAAACAGTTCACGTCTAGATGACTTGTAATTAATTTTAAAAACTGGCGTTTAGCTATAAAGTTTAAATATAATTATGAACAAGTATTCATATAAATTTACTGTAATCAAACATCTATCATCAATTATATGAACCACCATAATTTTTTAGTCAATTGTAACATAACCTATTATTACTGCACTCGCCGACAGCGTAACGGAACACAGCGTAACGGAACAATGAGCGTAATGGGACACAGCGTAACGGAACAATGAGCATAACGGGACACAGCGTAACGGAAAAATGTGCGTAACGAGACACTTTTTCGTATGTGCAGCCGGCGTTCATCGATTTATTAGACGTCACGTCAAAATAAAAAACTTGGCATTCAATATAACTCGTAGGTATTAAAATTGGACACCACGCTTAATATTATTTCTTGCTATGTGATAATTCTAATTAATTGAATTAGTTTTTTTACTAAAGGTTATACAATAAATGCTATCGTAATTCAGAGACGTTTGTTAACTTGAAAACCAGATCTGAATAGCAGAAATATCTTGCTGACAAACATTATTTCCCAATTATATATTTTTTTCATCGGCATCTTTTCTTGATCAATTCTTGAATACAGTTGTAAAATCATTTATTAAATATTAAAGAGTAGTGGAGATAAAGACCATGAAAGTGCATTTGCAAATATGACTTAAAAGCATCTATTTCTAAGATAATTAAAACACACACATATATATATATATATATATATATATACACACACACACACACCACATATTGCTTGACTAGGCCTAAAATTGATAATTTTTTAATCGTAAGATTGTTTTGGAAAGTATCAAAGGATTTGCTCATGTTGAATCAAATATAATATTTTAATTAAGTTATATTTGGTTAACAAATCATAATATTTATATATAATATGTGTGTGTGTGTGTTAAAGATCATCTTCCTGATTGAAAATGTAGGGGTTTTCAGAAATATTTTTTAGTAATAAAATTCCTGTGCCTATAAATATTTTTTTTCTCGAAAAATTAAAAAAATACTACATAACAAAGATATTGGTCAATAGTTATTGACTAAATTTTAACTGTCAATAATACTTCAGGAAAATATATAGGTACCAATAAATGGATGAAGACTCAACATTTGTATACAACCATTATTCAAATGAAGTGGTAGCTGGAATATCGTAGAACATTATGGCACAGCTTACCTGAATACAAGTCCGAAAAATTAGAATCTTAATTAAATACATACAAATTAAAAATATAAATGAAAACAAGACAGTAGGGGTGCAGGAGGGTTCTGTATCAATGTAAACATTGCAACAGAACGCCCCTGGGGCCGCCATCTTGTTTCATGGAGGCCGCCATTGTTGTTGACATTGGTTACCAGGGCGCGCCACCGTCGCTGCCACTGGGGGCCGCCATCTTGTTTACGTCTGCTGGAGGCCGCCATCTTAGTTCAGCCTTTGGTTACCAGAGCGCGCCACCATCGCTCCGAAGGCAGGAATTGTATACAAAAGATCATAGGCGCTGTGGGGATTCGATCTGTGGGATGCAGCAACGTCGAGGTTACAAGGCAGACACATTAACCACTAGACCACGAGATCAGTTGGGAAGTGGAGAGTTAAATAACGAACATATGCTTAAAAAGCTTCATACTAGCTATGTTTAAATTTCGAAAAAGAAATAAAATGCCATCATGTGTAATTTCCAAAAAAAAAAAGAGGCCGCCATATTAAATTTCGAAAAAAGAAATAAAATGCCATTGTCTAATTTCCAAAAAAGAAATGCCGCCATATTTTAAAATTTCCAAAAATCATTTACCGCTATGCTTAAGCCATCATGTTTAAATTTCCAAAAAGAAACAAAATACCACCATGTTTAATTTCCAAAAATCATTTACCGCTATGCTTAAACCGCCATGTTGTATGCTTAAAAACAATAGATGCCATATTTAAATTACGAAAAAAAATTATGCTTAAGCCATCATGTCTAATTTCCAAAAATCATTTTCTGCTATGCTTAAACCGCCATGTTGTATGCTTAAAAACAATAGACGACATATTTAAATTACGAAGAAAATTTTTTTCTTAAGCCATCATGTTTAATTTCCAAAAACATATATGCCGCCATGTTGTATGCTTAAAACAATTGACGTCATGTTGTATGCTTAAATAAAAGGTCGCCATGTTTAAATTTCAAAAAGAAATAAAATGCCGCCATGTCTAATTTCCAAAAAGAAACAAAATACCGCCATGTTTAAATTTTCCAAAAAATAAATAAATAACCGCCATGTTTAAAACAAACACCACCATACTAGCTATGTCTAAAACATTTTCCGCTATGCTTAAATAATGCAGCCATACTAGCTATGACTAAATACAAATACCTGGTAGAAACATAACCTCAAAAAACCCCGCACACAGAGATCGAGATGTTGTCCGCTGAGACGCCACGCACACAATGAGCAATAATAATTCCCACATCACATTAAATATATTTAAAAGCATAATAATGTCTTTAAATATTTAAAATATAAATTTTACCAATACTGTGTAGGGAACAAATAACGTAACGTAATGTAACGTAACGTAAAATATGCTTTAGTGGTAGCACAAGAAAAAATAGCACTGGCTCTCTGCCAGTGGCATAAGCATAGTTAAAATTTATAATACGTATTGCGAATTAAGAAAAATAAACAAAGTTAAAAAATGTAGGACCTCTATTGTGGTAGATCACGTTCAAATAGTACGGGACCATGAGAGATAAAATATGCCATAGCAATAGCATGAATAAGCATAGAAATGTATTAAGCATAGTTAGGATCCCTACAGTTAACACGTAGAGTTAAGTAATAAACATATTTAAAATAAAATTGTAGGAACGCTCCGCTGCCGCACGATCCCCAGAAACAAATTACGTATGTTACTGAGGTAATAAAAAAACCATATAAATAGTTAAAATAAAAACAGTATTAGCCATCCAAATAGCGCTCAGCGATATGTACCAATAAGCATACATAAAAAAAAACTCACCGGAATGCACCCCGCCCACCCCAGCGATGTGTAACGATAAATAAAAATGGTCATAAATATTAATTAAAATAAATGTTGAACAAATGTTGTGATGGTACCTGTAAGCATGCTCGCGCACCACTAGCCGCACCGCGTCTGCGGGACCTGTTGACAACACCATTATGTAGGTGAAAGTGTTTACCACAGCGAACACAGGGCCGGAACAACGCCCGAGGGGGAAGGAGGAGAAAGTTGTTATTGTCACCAGTCCAGTACCGGATACCGACTCCGACGGTCAAGACACATCCTACCATTGAATATCACCGGCATTAATCCACGTCTTTACGGACACGGGAAACCCCTTCCACGACACTAGGAAAAGTTCGCCACACTTTTTGTGAATTTTATTCACTAAATAAGTGTCAGGGTACGCAGTTACTTGAATCTCAGGACCATAAAAGCCGCCTTTAATTTCATTACCATCCAAATCACTCAAATGAAACACACGTGGAAAATTATGCGTAACTTTGAGTACTCTGAAAACCTCATGCGACCACCTCGGTTTGAATCCCTTCACAAACATCGTCTTGTGTTTTGATATACGTACGTAGGAAGCCACGCGAGCATTGGACCGTCTAGGATCAATTTTCTTAACATATCTGTAAACTGTTTGTAGCAAAGAGTTATCCCTCACAGCATTCGGAGCCATGCCTATAGTGCGGTGGAACCTATTATTGTAGACAGAAAGTAATTTTGGTAAAAGTGTAAACCACTTATAATTTCCTTGTGCCGAGAACTCACGGTAAAGCATATCCTTTAATGTTCTATTAAAATGTTCTACAACAGACGCCTTGACTTCGCTATAACTAGAGTAATGATTAATTGCATACTTTTGCATTAAGGCTTGAAAATGCTTATTGTAAAATTATGCTCCAGCATCGCTTTGAATATTCTTAAAACTTCCCGCCTCATTTAAAATACTTTTCATGGCCGCGGTGACTAATATTCCTGTCTTTCGATTAACTGGAACTGCATAAGCACGTTTTCTATAAACATCTATAGCAGTAAGGATGTACTTGAAACTGCTATTTATCCTGCTGTACAGAATCATCTCCACCAAATCAGCCTGTAATAAATCGCGAAGCCCATAGGTCAACACAGGTCTACGAGGAAAAATTCTGTGAACTCCGCGATGCAGTTCATTAGCAATCCCGTGTTGTGCGACACTCATATCGCAATATATCCCACTTCCTTCAACTCTTCAAGAATAGATATCACCTCGTTACTATGTCTGGTATGGCCAGCAGCTTGCGAAGGCAATAGTAATCTGAGACGAGCAACAATCTGGTTTGGGTTGTCCCAATAAACAAATTGCTTTGTGCGTTGCAAATCCAATGTTTTCAATAACAAACCACTTCCTCGCTGAGGTGAGTCAATATTCGGAAACAATCCTTTAATGATATCAAACTTTGCATGCATTTCACTTTTATAACGTTTTGTCGTAGGATCATATCTTTTATAATAAGCATTTGTAATATCTAGTAAATGTCCGTATTGTTTTAAGGCAGACTCTGAGTAGGTATGCGGCACTCGGCGGAACAATAATTCGAATAAGCCGGGAGCAGGCTGTATCAATTCTTCGTTGACGCGAATTAAATTATTATCGTGAAAAAATACTATCGTATCCCCCAAGAACCAACTGTTGTTGCATTTATGTAGACTGTAGGTCCCATCACCCGAGCGAAGGTTGTAGCTCCGTAAGTAAAACTGTAATTCACCCAATGAATCATTCATAACATTGCGATGTATACTAGTGTCAGAATCATAACCATCACTCATTACCAGTTCTAGCTTCACCTCCGAAGATTCTTGTTTCGGAACAATATTGTTGCGGGATAGACTGCACGAGCGACGAGACTTGTCCAAGCTTATCCAAACGCGAATTAACAGACTTGAATATTTCCTGATTAATCGTATCCCTCTCCATTCGCGCTCGCTTAGCCAAAATATATTTGGCACGTATGTTCCGTATGACATGATCTAAAGCGCTTGCCTCGGCAGACATGACTGAAGATAACCATACACCATAAAGCCTTTTTATATACAGAATGTCTAGAGCTATGTATTTTTAGGAGGCGGTCTCTGAGGTGTGGGTCGCTTAGCAACAGTCCTCGCAGTCGATGTAGAAACCAATCCATCAACACCATTCTTAACAACACCAATAGTACGAGCCAATTGAGAAACCCGTTGCGATATGTCAGCGCTATTAGCGGTAAGTTTCAATATCATTTTCGCCAAGATATTGTTTATAACATTATTTACCTTTTCTATAATCGTATTCTCAAGTAGATCGAGTTTATTCTCCAACAAATTAACATACATATCACCCAACTTTGTTGGCAGTACCGACAGACGAGAATTGATTTGATCCACAGACTGCTGTTCCTTCACCTCCATATTCCGTAAAAACTCGATAATACCAACCTGCACATCCCGTACATTGATTAACAATTAATTGAGCTCCGTAAACCGACGCAACAGCTCCTCTGTCACCGTGCGAGTGAATACTTCCGCGACCCAGTCAATATAATGTTTACTCGCGCCATCCCCAGCATCCTTAGGCATACCCACACACTTTAAAAGTTTTCCGCCCAAATCGCAATTCCCATCAAGATCGCGAGATATACACGAGTCAAGCTGACGTTTCAGAGGACCACCTCCAAACTTTGATACGCTGTAGGACATCCTTCAATGACTTGCTACAATAAAATGATCAAAACCACAACGATACCTGCCATTAAGTAAAGGATAGTCCTTTACGATAACAAGAAAACCATGTTAATTTTTCCAACACAAGACGCACATATCCTTAAACGTGAGAAATTCCATATCACTGTTTACATGATCATCGTAGGAATGTCGCAAATTAAGCATATCCATGCGGAAAAGCACGATAAAATTCGCATTATCCCGAAGCAAATGTTTAGGTATTCTGCCATAAGTTTGACCTAGGTAAAAACAATAAACATGTGCGTGTCTACCCATAGAAAAATACTGCTGTATGATTCCTTGTTTCTCACACATTATATCGTCAAACACAAACACTGAATTGGTCTTGGCCTCGCTAGGAGGTATCACATCAGCATTGTACGTATACTGGAAAAATCCCAAACCTTCCACCGCTCTAAGATTCGTAGCCAACTGTTAATACTTTGGTTGTTGCAGCGATTTTGAATATAGATACACATTCTCGAACCGAATACCGTTCGGTTCCTCGAGTAAACTAAATAGGACACACGTTTTTCCACATTCAGACGGACGGACAATCAAACATCTTACCGTCGAAGGTAATAAAGAACCATGCCGCGACTCGCGAGCACTGGCTTCATCAGCCTGTGTAATCCGCACAGGCAACGACTCGCGCTGTGGCACTACTTTCATCACGCAACTAAACAGAAAACTATAAAAACAGCATACTTATACCAACTCGAATCAGTATAGTGTTATGCATTGTACACGAAAGAAGGTACAAAGAGGGGGAGGAATAATAAACTCTGTTATTAACAAGCTGCGAATAGAATCACATCTGCCAGGATATAATTTCTGCGGTCCGGGAACGAAACTCGCCAAGAGGCTAGCACGCGGTGATACAGGTCTCAACCGCCTTGACCAGGTGTGTCGTCTCCACGATATTAGCTATTCGAAAAGTAATAACCTAAGTGACAGACACATATCCAACGGTATATGAGCGAACCAAGCCGCACAAATAGCAAAGAACCCCGCAACGAAATTCGGTGAAAAGATTGCAGTGTGGGGAGTCAATAAGATAATGAGAGTAAAACGTAAGATTGGCGGCGGTGTCTCAACAAAGAAAAACCGCGCGAAAAAAGGTGGGCTATTACCTTTCATTTTCCCAGTGCTGGCAGCGCTAGGCAGTTTGATAGGTGTAGCGGCGGGTATAGCCAAGACCGTGAACACGGCTAAACATCAGGCTAGAGTGTTAAGCCAGAATGCACAGCACAATAGTAAATTGCGAGCGCTTGCAAAAAACAGTTCAGGTCTATACCTGCGTCCCTACCCAAAGTCAGGGGGAGGGTTCAAGCGGTGAAGAAGGAAGAGGGGCGGGAAAAGGAAATGATGATACTGAGTAACCTGCCAAAGCGAGCCCTTACCACAACAGATCTAAAGACAGCAATTAGGAAATTAAAAATTCCACATTTAAGAAATGTGTTTATGAAGGATAAATTACCCACAAAACCATATCACAATGAGAGCGGTATTATTAATTTAGAAACGAGTAAGGGACCCGGAACGCATTGGGTAGCGTATGCCAAGGCTGGTCGTACGGCTAAGTATTACGATAGTTTTGGAGACCTGCCGCCCCCTTTAGAAATGCAGCGATACCTGAGCGGATGCAAAATAACATATAATTACGAAAGACAGCAAATTTAAACTCATTCAACTGCGGTCACTTAAGCATAAAGTTTCTCATCTCGGTATATAAGAAACACCAACCATAGCACATGCAGTCGAACCTGCTTCGAAAGAACATGTCCATCACGCTAATACTAAGTGGAAACACATCGGAACTGTGTTCAACACACTTCCCACCGATCGACGTAAGTGATGGGTTATGGCAACTCTCTCTCGTGGATTTTACAGTATAATATTCTATCCCGAATGTGGACGAAAACAACCAGATATTCAGGTACAAGCTGAAGAACGAAGAGATGGCGTGAGAGATTAGATTACCTATAGTTCCTACGAAGTCTTAGACATTGAAACGTATATTAAACAACACCTACCCACAGACGTAATATTTTCGTTGAAAGGTAATCAAAACACTCTACAATGCGTATTGCACAGCAATGCACAAATCGACTGCACTGGCGACTGCTCTCTAGCCCCGATGTTGGATTCGAACCGGAAGTCTACGAGGCGAATAAAATTCACGAGTCGACCCAGCCTGTAAACGTGATGCCGGTAAATGTGATTAGAATCACGGCGAATATCATTGGCCACAGCTTCCTTAATGGAAAACCAAACAGTACGATACACGAATTTTCCCCGAACGTTCCTCCAGGATATAAGCTCAGTGATACACCTCAAACACTCATTTACAGTCCAGTTACCGTGCAACAAATACGAGAGTTGGTTATTAGTTGGTTATTAGAGTGGTAGACCAGAATGGTAAATTAATCAACTTTAGAAACGAGGTGATTACACTACGCTTACATTTGAAAAAAGTATGGGGGTAAGATACTTTGTTTTGCATAATGGGGCGGGGGTGAGCAAGCATAGAGCCAGTACGAAAGCAAACATCAAGCGGTTAACACCTGTCAACATGAGGTTCCTAGAAAAATTAGGTTTCAAGGTATTTCAAAATGGAATATAGTATACTCGATGTTCAACAGTCACCACAGTTTGACGATGCAGTCTAAAATGTGAAATGCACACGTACAAACCATACATTACGGGACCATACGAGCCACGTTCCGAGATAGTTATAGCAATACAAAACTCTGACATGTATACACACATTGCTAAATCGTTTCTGCGAATTTGCGGTGCATTCACGAAACCAAACGGGCAAAAACCAGACAATGAAATGTGGAAGTGTGGCCAACCCGGACAGACCTAGCTGGACATGCATAAATACTGCCGGCGGGAGGTGAATGCTTGTATTTCATGTCCGCGCATGCTACGTGAGGTAAGTCTTTACTGCAACACGCTTGATTCAACTGTGCCGGAAATTAGGCATTTTGACACCTTTTTTTAATTTTTCTATAATTTTAAAATATTTTAAAAAATCTTATTTTTTTAATTTATCTAGTTGTTAAGGGGTTGATTTACTCTTTGTTAGGCTGGTGTACGCCACGTGTTTAAATTTGTGCCAGTGGACCGAAGCCCCTTTCTCAGGGGCCTATCTGATATTTTGCTAGTCTAATGTGGACGTGGGCAGCCCGGTTGAAATTTCTCTCACCTGCAGTCACATCCCGGGTTTGTAATGTTAATTCCCTGCTGGTGGGCTGCTAGCTGCTACTTCTTAGAGGCCTGCTGAGACCAGCTAGTCTCGTCACGAACGGGTCTTCAGTGGACCTTCGTTCCCAACCAAGTGGCATTTTCTGTCCACCCTCCCCTCTCCCCCCCCCCCCTAGTTCTGAGAAATCAAGCCAGGAGCAGTGACCTGACGTGAACATAGCCAAGACGATGGCCTACTTCAAGGACCTTCTCCCTGGTCTTACAGAGACGTCCACGACATCTAGTGGCAGAAAAAGTAACCACGGGCCTGGTCGCCAGCATGTAGAGCACATCCTTGTGACACCTGGTGGCAAGTCAGCTCACCGCCTCAGTTAGTTCCCCTTTACGCCACTAGAAAGCAGCGCCGCGGCACCATAAGGCACTATGCTTTCTTCTCACGGCCTGTAGAAGTCGATTGTTTGTTGCCTTCTGTACTTGCCAGTAGAGAGCGCGCATGTCGTGTTCTTGTCACGAAGGCCTCGGACTCCTTCGCATGTTTTCGGCCCTGAGCCGAACCTTCCCCCTCTTTTTTCCTATGGCCGACCGCCCGATTTAATTAGGAGCTGTGTCCGCCATCGCCGGGCTCTTAGTTCTCTGACCTCGGCTACTCACCACGTCTTCTCGGCGTCCTCTGTGCTAAGAGGCTTTTCGTTGCAACGGCGAAATCGTGTGCACAAGAATGTAGTCAGCTTGCTTTAGGGATGTGATCCCAGTGGTACAGTAGCCAGTCAGATGTAGTATGTAGAAAAAGTCATGTTTAGTTAAATTTTATTATTTTATTTTCCTAAAAATTTTGGTTTCTTCCGTGTCATCCGCGGTATCTCGGTGCGCGCCATCCTGATGTCGGCGCGAAACACCTCGCGAGCCCTGATTCCACACCCTGTTTGGTGAGTAATCCAGCGTTTTTTTTCCTCTTCTCCCGAAATTCCTGTTTCTTGGCCTTTCGCGCCGACTGTGTATGACTGTCTGGAAGCAGGTATAATTCGTTTTGAATTTGACTTGTGTTTCAGACAGGGTCCAAGTTTCTGGGGAGACAAATTGCTCCCCGCATGATCTTCGGGACCTCCAGCTGATTTTCCCCTTAAGAAGAGTTTTGCTCCCGGTCCGACGTCATCCTGGGAAGACCCAGGTGATATGAGCAATATATTTTCCACTTGCATAGCATGAACTAAATTCATTAAAAATATACCAGCGAGCAGTGCCTTAAGAACTTAATCCTCAAGAACATGTAGAATCAAGGAAAGTAATAATATATGTATAATTTTGGTGTAATACTTTAAATTTATGTTAATGTAATCATTTGTTTGCTATGGTGTAATATGTATTGTTTTAAATAATTTTGGGGCACCCCCTTAACTTTGTTACTTACTAAGATCTTTATTATCATGTCGAAATAATGCTAAAACAAAACCTTTTAATAATAAACCAGGAAAATCTATTGAGCAAATTATTTATATAGAGTATTTATTTATCATATACCTTCTTCTACATAAAGATCCATGAACTCCCAAGTTACTAGTGTGCAGGGAGTGTAAATTTTGTCTTGTTCGCCGCCTCGTGCCCCCTCTGGTAAATAACTTTAAATTTTCTTAATATTTTGACCAGCAGTTTCCAAGGTCTTTTTATTAAATTAAAATAATACAATTGTGAGGCACAAGGGGCATTACAATTGGTAGCAGAGGGGGGTTTGGTCTATAGGCATACCTAAATAAAGTAGGCATACTTAAAATAAAATAAAATAAAAATTAATAAAAAAAATTAATTAATTTTTTGTGAAACCAATTTTGTATTTTTAACATTGTTAACTGATCGCTGGTACACTCTGTAGTTATATTGAGTTTCTAATTTAAAATTATGATTGAGTTTTAAAGTCCCGTGCGGACTTAGTCTGCGCGCGGCGCGAGAAGTCGTGGTGTCCAGTCCGCTAGCGGGCCAGACGGCAGGCCTCCGTGCCTTATCTCGTCTTAGCGGGCATTCTCCCCCCCCTTTCCCCGCTCTGGCCAGCGACACGGCCCTGCGCCTCCCGCACAACCCTCTGCCCTTTCCGTTGTGACAGGCGACCTTGCGTGTGGCAGGTCGTTCCCCCTGTTCCACAAGGATGTATACAGGTTGCCCAAGTCAAGCTGACAGTGGAAGTTCGCGCAGCTGTTTGAGTAGCACGGCGGAATTATACGAAAATAAGTTTGGGCACATACCCCCCACCTAGAAAGTGTGACTTACTCCCCGCGCAAAGGGGCTAGTTGGTATTTTATGTTAATATAGGAAGCCTTATTAGGTATTTAAAATTAAGATAGTTGTTAAGAGGGAAGTGTTTATGGTGTACGTTACAATCGTACATGTGTGTATGAATTTTTGTTTTGATTAGCAGTAAATTATGTCCGAGCAGTATGTTTAAGCCGGAGTTATTGCTGTCAGACGAGCTGACCTATGAGTTACAGCTACGCAATTTGCCCTCCAGTGGCAATGTCAAAGTCCTCATGAAGAGACTCCGAGCCGCCCTTCATGATGGCGTGCCCACTAGTATATCGAATTTGGAGTTAGATGTAACTGAAGAATTCAACCTTGCTTGCACCAAGTTTTATGATATTTCGGCTTTCGTAAGCTACCTAGATGTTGAGGAAAATTTACCCAATGTAGAGCAACATATAGTCAGGCTAAAACATGTTACCCGACGCTTAAAAAACCTGAAACAGCTTTCGGCAGACATTCTCCATGGAATTTATATAAAAGAGATCGAACGATGTTTGCAACAGACGGCAGGTTTTCACACAAAATTAGCGGCTAGAGCAGCCTTTTTGGAAGACACACGACACAGTCAGCACTATGTCGCTGAAGCACAGGCTCTCGGCATCGATTGCCCCGCCTTCCCGGAAGGGGACTCTCCTTGCTTGCCCCGGGGGGTAGAGCAACCCGACACGCGACAATCAGAAGTACAGGTGACGGTAAACACACAGGAGAGGGAAACGAGCAGATCGCCAGACGCAGCCCCTGACTCTCAGCCACTAACATCGTTTCCAAATCAACCGATACCCGTATCTACCACTCATTCATAGCCGCTTGTGCATTTTACGACAGGGGCGACAAACATTACAACGGGTCACATGACAACCCACCCCGTCACTAGCGTGGCATTTTCACAGGGATTACCAACCTTGGCACACCAAATGACGCAACCATACCCACCAAACATGTTTTTCCCGTATCCGACCGCTCAGGGCTATTTTAACCCTTATGCTCAATTTCAGCCACAGTTTCCTTCATGGCAAACGACCCCACTTCGGAGTGCTGGTATTTTGCAGCCGCCACTCACAACGCCCCAGCTCACTCCATCACAAATCAGCCCCTCGGGTGCGACTCGTGAACAGACTCAGTCGTACCCGGTGCCACAAAATCAGCCTTCACCTCAGCCGGCAGGACCCGCAGCTCATCCCCATGACTCAGTACTGAGGAGCACGACAGCCCCAGAAACTGGCTACAGTTTCTACGGAAAAATCACCCATCCTGTATAAAGGCTACTCAAAGATTTTCCAGAGGCATCGGGTCTGGATGCACACAAACTGATTGATATTCTTCGAGTCTTGTTAAATCTACGGCAAAAGGGAGGGATTCCCGACAAACAAATTTTTTTAAATTGTTTATCCGTACAACCAAGCGCCCTTAAGCGAGCGGATCATGGCAGCCATTGAGAATGACCTCACTTTCGACGAGTTTCATGAAGACGTGTTAAATTTTTGTATACCGAGTAGGCTACTCACAAACATCCGATTGGAGTGGTTTAACCGCTTGCAGCAGCGTAATGAAGCCTTGCCGAATTACGTTGCTGACATACGTGAAGCCAACCAGGTACTCAGGCTAAAGGTTCCAGAGAGAGAGGTCGTGAATACGATTCTAGACGGTTTGAACCCAGCGGAGCGCTCGCTCTCAGTGTTCCAGGCGTACCCTCAAAATTATGCTGAGTTAGATAAACTTTGCGTACATGCCACAAACATATAATACGCTGATTTTCAGCGAAATAAACAAGCCACATTCGCTAGTCAACAAGGTAGCAGCGCGGGAACGGAGCGCAGTAATTCACAATATAAGAATGCAGCACAGAAACATCAGGGCAATACATTTTTCTCTTCAACGCCACAAGGTAGATATCAACAAAATGTGCATTGTAATTTCTGTAAAAGAGATGGACATTCCCTGTCCCAGTGTTACCACAAAAACAAAAACACAATTACGATACTCCAAAAAACGCATAACGCGGTGGCCCGAACAACCTTATTTAGGCCACCGAAAAATTCAAGTGTTAAAATTTTTTCTTATAATTGGGAAATTCAACTTGCGCAAAGTAATGACAGTACACAAGAAAAATCATTACATAAAAACAATAATCATTAGAACAAGGAGCCCAGGAATAAAAGTAACAAGCGAGGTCACAAACATAAACAAAGGAAGCACAATAGCAGGAGAAATAGCAAAAATTAGGGAAATGGTAATTCAACGCACACATACTCATGTAGGACGTGTGTTGATCCTACAAATAAGGGCAAGAGAAAGTGCCACCAAATTTTTGGCAATATTTCTACAGTAATTCCATATGCAGTAACAACGATTGGCGAACATACTGTACCGGGACTAATTGATACGGGATCAGCGCGCAGTCTGATTTCTGGGCAGTTGTTTAACAAGTTGAAACAAAACTAATTGATTCTAAGAACTGAGACCACTAGGTTACAATGCTTCTCAGCTTCTGAGCAGCCATTAAATATTAAGTTAGCAGTTGTGATCAAGGTGAAAATTGATTTGTATTCATGAAAATTCCCATTTTTGGTATCTGATCAACTGGCTACAGACATAATCTATGGGTTTGATTTCATTGCCAGGACAGGTGTAATGAGTTTCTCTCTCTTCTCCCACTGGTACAGTAAGGGGAAGAGGGAGAGTCTCGAAGAAATAAACACTAAGTTCAGGCGTTAGAACTTTTCCTTTTTTTATTTAGAATTATTTTCAAAGTGCAAAAGGCAATAACAACAACAATTTATATTAATAGCTGCACGCCACATTTGCCACTAAAACTAACAGTTTTGCAGATTACAAACATGCAAATGGGTAATATATTTATATAACTTTCCTAAGATCACCTCATGCGACATTTGCCACTAAAAGTAACGGTTTTGCAGATTACAAACTTGCTGGTGGCTAATACATTATTATATAAATGTCCTAAAATCACCTCATGCCACATTCGCCACTAAAACTAACAGTTTTACAGATTACAAACATGCAAATGGGTAATACATTCATATAACTTTCCTAAGATCACCTCATGCGACATTTGCCACTAAAAGTAACGGTTTTGCAGATTACAAACATGCTGGTGGCTAATACATTTACATAAATCTCCTAAGATCACCGCATGACACATTTGCCACTTAAAGGAACGGCTTTGCAGATTACAAACATGCTGGTGGCTAATACACTCACATAAATGTCTAATTAATTCTATAAAATTGTATATTGTCATCAATCAAGTTCACATAAAAAATTTATGACTTTACAAATATATAAATCTTAATATATATAAATCTCGTGTCACAATGTTTGTCCTCAATGGACTCCTAAACCACTTAACCGATTATAATAAAATTCGCACACCATGTGCAGTTCGATCCAACTTGAGAGATAGGATAGTTTAAATCTCAAATTATAGTCGCAATTTTAATTTATTGCTATTTATTTGTCTGTTATTATTTGACAGTCACAATTATCTGTTAACTCCAAATGATTCTAACAGATGTCGATACCTTTCGACTGGGTTGAGTAAGTAAGCAATAGATGGCGCTGCTATGGTAAATCTACGAACGTGTCATATAAGCTACATTTTAACAGCATAATTACCACGTGTTGTTGACGCTATAAAATTAATTAAATTTATTTTGTAGTGAACGAAATACCGTATAATTCAATTATTTCCACTTTTTAAATTTTTGGTGTTAGCATGTTACTTAGACTGAAGTGTAAATTGAATTCATATTATAATGAAGATAATACAGTGAAATTAATCCTGTTTTTTTACTTATTTGTGCTTCATTGATCAAAACTTTATAATTTAATTTGAATATATGTATGTAAGTATTATCACATAATTATAAAATTTAATTAAAATGTCAATGCGAAAATGATACACAATTTCCTACACTTTTTCAATAGTTGTACAAATATTTTTTTTATTGTTTTTATTTAACCTCTATTAAAAAATAATTAGCACTTATTATTTCAATGTGCTATGATAACAAGTTTTTCAGATTTTTTTTCTTATATTTAAACGATTAAATTAGTATTTCAATTCTTATTGAAATTATTATTTAAACTCTATAATTTAAATATGTACATGTCAGTATTATCACATAATTATAAAAGTTAATTAGAATGATTTTCAATTTTTTTTCAAATATTTAAACGATTTATTTATTATTTTCAGTCAAATGCCATGGAAAAAATCTAACCTCAACAACACGAGCACCAGAGAGGCACGACGCAAACGTATTAAAAGAGCCCATCAGTTGGCAGAACAAATTGAATCAAGAAATCCAGCTCAAAGAATCAGGACAGCAGAAGGTCATGCACAAGAATCTCAAGAACAGTGTAACGAACGTCTTCAAGAGAATATCATAAGAACAAGAGCAGCAGGAGAACGAGACATAGCCACAGTAGGAGCACAGGAACAATAATTTCAATTTATAAATGTAAGTAATATCACATAGTTTTATAAAAGTTAATTAATATATCAATGAGAAAATGGCACAAAGCTCCCCACACTTTTTCAATAATTGTACAAAAATTTTTATATTATTTTTATTTAACATCCATTGAAAATTATTTTGCACTTATTATTTCAATGTGCTATGATAACATGTTTTTCAGTTCCTCTTTCTAATATTTAAACGATTAAATTATTATTTTCAGTCAAATGCCACCGAAAAAATCTAACCTCAACAACACGAGCAGCAAAGGGTCACGACGCAAACATGTTGAAAGAGCTCAGCAATTACCAGAACAAATCGAAACAAGAAATGCAGCTCAAAGAATCAGGACTGCAGAAAGTCGTGCACAAGAATCTCAAGAACAGCGTGACGAACGTCTGCAACAGAATATTACGAGAACAAGAGCGGCACGAAAACGAAACATATCTACAGTACGAGTACTAGATCGACAAAGGCAACGGATCAGCCGCTCATTAACACGTGCATCATTCGTTCGGCTTGCCTTTGAATATGCACCAGATATTAACTACTCAGCGCATTCAAAAATTGCTATCGGTGGAATGGATAAAGTATGTCAATATTGTCAGGCATTGAAATTTCGGAATGAAGCAGCCGGCATGTGCTGCGCATCAGGAAAAGTTGTGCTGTCACCTCTACCCGCTCCGCCGGAGCCTTTATTATCCCTTCTTACTGGCAATTCAGATGATTCCAAATTATTTTTGCGTAAGATAAGCAAATTTAATTCTTGCTTCCAAATGACGTCATTTGGGGCAACTAAAATTTGCGATCGTGCATCCGATGGATGTAATTTTGAAACTACATTCAAAATTCAAGGCCAGGTGTACCATAAAATCGGATCACTGATGCCAATGCCTGATAACAATCCGAAATTTCTTCAAATTTATTTTATGGGCGATTGTGAAGAGCGCGTGACGACTCGGTGCCTGTATAATTTTATTGAACAAGCAGAGGAAAGAGCAATTGTGATATTATTGGAAAATTTTTTAGAAGATCACAATCAACTAATTCAATTGATCAAAAGAGTTTCGCCACGACTGCAAAATGACAATTATCAAATCGTCATAAAAGCCGACAAAGTACCATTAGGTGAACATGCTGGTAGATTCAACGCTCCAACTGTTGATGAGGTTGCTGTTATCATGGTTGGTGATCCAGTTGACAAAATATCTATAAAAATTACACGGCGAGACAACACTGTCAGTACGATTTCGGATCTACACCGTTCATATGACGCACTACAATATCCATTGATATTTTGGCAAGGACAAGATGAATATCACCTTAATATCAAACAGTATGATCCAAATACTGGTAAGTTTGACAATTATCTATTTACTTTCTTACTGTATGTATAGATTTTAATTTCGTATTGCATTTTATTTTTTATTTTTTTAGGTGATTACAGAAATAATAAAGTTAGCTCAATGAACTACTACGCACACCGAATAATGGTTAGACAACATCAAGACAATTATATCCTTCGATATCGTCAGCTGTTCCATCAATACATTGTTGATATGTATGCTAAGGTCGAAAGCGAACGCTTGCGATTCCTTCGATTCAACCAGGCAAAACTACGATCGGAAGAATATATTCACTTACGAGATGCTGTTGCTGGAAACATCGATGGAAATTTAAATCCCAATGACATCGATAATGCTTTCATTTTACCTTCAAGCTGCATCGGCAGTCCACGGAACATGCAGGAATACATACAAGATGCGATGACTTACGTACGTCATTACGGCCGACCGGATTTATTTATTACATTCACATGTAATCCGAATTGGGAAGAGATACAAACTTTACTATTGCCAGGACAACAAGCCATTCATCGTCATGATTTAACTGCACGTGTGTTTAAACAAAAATTGAAATCCTTAATTGATTTTATTGTTAAATATTCAATTTTTGGTATCACACGTTGTTGGCTGTATACGATAGAGTGGCAAAAGCGAGGTTTGCCTCATGCCCACATTTTGGTTTGGCTTAAAGATAGAATCCGTCCTGAAGAAATCGATCAAATAATTTCAGCCGAAATTCCAGACCCATTAATTGATCAAGAATTATTTGATATTGTCACCAAACACATGATCCATGGGCCATGCGGTGCTTTCAACATGACGTCACCGTGCATGGAAAATGGAAAATGTAAAAAAAACTTCCCAAAGCCGCATACGAATGACACGATCACGGATATTGATGGTTATCCAATGTATCGCCGCAGAAGTACTGAGAATGGTGGCCTCACATTTACAATGCGACTGCCGAACTTTCCAAATCAAGTTGAGTTTGATAATCAGTGGGTGGTACCATACTCACCACTACTTTCAAAAACTTACAAAGCTCATATCAATGTTGAGCTTTGCAGTTCTGTTAAATCAATTAAGTATATTTGTAAATATGTAAACAAAGGCAGTGATTTGGCCATATTTGAAGTACAAAACATAAATAAAAATGACGAAATAGCACGATACCAAATGGGCAGATACATTAGCAGCAATGAAGCTATTTGGCATATTCTCAGCTTTCCCATCCACGAAAGAGATCCTGCTGTCCAGCATCTGGCAATACATCTTGAAAACGGTCAACGTGTATACTTCACTGAAGAAAATGTTCTCCAAAGAGCGTTCGAAGCTCCGAAAACGACTCTAACTGAATTTTTTACATTGTGTCAAAAACCTGATGTTTTTGGCCAATTCGCGAAGACATTGGTGTATGGTGATGTTCCACGTTATTTCACATGGAACAAATCCAGTAAAAAATGGGAGCCACGGAAACAAGGAAAACCACATCCTTCCATTACAGGCATATTCAAAGCTAAGACATTGGGGAGACTTTACACGGTACATCCAAAGCAATGTGAGTGCTTCTATTTACGTTTGTTATTGGTGAATGTTCCCGGACCAACGTCTTTTGAATTTTTACGAACAGTTAATGGTCGAGTATTCAATACATACCAGGATGCATGTCGTGAACTGCAATTGCTATAAGACGATAACCATTGGGACTTAACGCTTGCTGATGCTGCGTTGACATCAACACCGAATAACATTCGTCAGTTGTTTGCAATTATTTTGACGACATGTTATCCCTCGCAAGCACAAACTTTGTGGGAAAAATATAAAAATTGTATGACAGAAGACATCTTGCACCGAATTAGACAAACAAATCAATGCCAAAACATAGATTATACACCAGAGATGTACAATGAAGCATTGGTCTTGATCGAGGATTTATGTGTTCTTATTTCAAATTTACCACTTAATCATTATGGTATGCCATCACCTAATCGTCCAGCCACCGACTTAGTCAATACCGATTTACAACGAGAAAATCAATATGACCATGGAAGTTTAGCAACAATTATCATGAACAGTGAACCATTACTGACAGCAGAACAAAAAATTATTTATGATCGGATTATGCTGGCTGTTGCTGCTGAACAAGGTGGTTTTTTTTTCTTGGATGCACCCGGTGGAACCGGTAAGACATTTTTAATATCGTTGATTCTTGCCAAAATACGGTCGCAACAAAAAATCGCATTAGCAGTAGCATCGTCAGGCATTGCGGCTACTTTACTGGATGGTGGGCGAACAGCACATTCAACATTCAAGCTGCCATTGGACGTTCATAATAAACCAGATGCAATGTGTAACATCAAAAAGAATAGTGGAATAGCTGCAGTGTTGCGGAAGAGTTCTATAATAATTTGGGATGAGTGCACAATGGCACACAAATATTCACTTGAAGCATTAAACAGAACTATGCAAGATTTAAACAGCAATAATAAACTTTTCGGTGGTGCTATCTTACTTTTGTCTGGTGACTTCCGGCAGACCTTACCGGTTATACCTCGCTCTACTTTCGCGGATGAGATTAATGCATGTTTGAAACAATCACTCTTATGGCGAAGTGTTGAAACACTTCGATTGACCATAAATATGCGAGTACAATTGCAAAATGATCAATCAGCACAAATATTTTCCGAACAACTACTAGATATTGGGAACGGTAAAATAGAACTGCAACCAAATACGCAATGCATTAAACTACCAGACAATTTTTGCACTGTTGTTCAGGATAAAAATGAATTGATTCAGAGTATTTTCCCGGATATACAGAATAATTATTTGAATCATGAATGGCTTAGTCAACGGGCGATTTTGGCAGCCAAAAACGTTGATGTTGACGAAATTAACTTCCAGATACAACAGTTGTTACCAGGCGATCTGATGTCTTTTAAATCAATCGATACTGTTGTTGATGAAAATGAAAGTGTAAATTTTCCGATTGAATTTTTACATTCATTAGATATCCCTGGAATGCCACCACATAATCTTCGATTAAATATTGGTTCCCCTATTATTCTCCTCCGTAATTTGAATCCACCTCAATTATGTAACGGTACGCGTTTGGTCATCAAAAAGATCACCGGAAACATTCTTGAAGCAACCATTTTGGCTGGGAAGTTTAAAGGAAAAGTGGTCCTGCTGCCACGTATTCCGATGATACCATCAGATTCTACCATACCCTTCAAAAGGCTACAGTTTCCAATTCGTTTAGCTTTCGCCATGTCTATAAATAAATCTCAAGGTCAAACAATGTCCATTTGTGGTTTAGATTTGGAAAATCCATGTTTTTCTCATGGGCAACTATATGTTGCGTGTTCACGTGTTGGGAAACCGTCGAATCTATTTGTGTTAGCTAAAGACAGGTTAACCAAAAACATTGTGCACCGATTGGTGTTAAATTAAATTGAAATTGAAAGTATTTATAATTCAAAAAAATAGATATTAATGTTTAAAAGTTTAAGACTGTCTGCCTTGCCTACCTCATTCATGAGTTTAAGCGTCACATGTTATTTACTGTATTATACTGTAATATACTTATATTTGTTATAAAATTAAATGGAAATAATAAATCTGATAAATTTTTATTTTGTACCTATTGATTTCTGCTTAATATCAAGTGTAAGAACATTTTAATTAATTGTGTTCAACGTACTTCTCCTTCAAATCTCAATCCAGTGAATTTGTATACCAACATCAACATTTTCGTCTTTGATCGTAAATAATTTCATTGTACTAAAGGGTTATAGTAGAAGAAAGTCAAATAAGGATATCACCATATTACACATTCTCTTATTGTTCCTCTTAGATTGTTTACTATAATGTAATATAACAAAAACTTTAGCCACAGCAACGCGTGGCCGGGTCAGCTAGTATATATATAAAACGCGGACTATACAGCTGCACAATAGCCACAATAATTCTTCAAAAGTCACGCCGCACTTAAATTTTGATTGTGCAGTAAAACTCAATCATAATTTTAAATTAGAAACGCAGCATAACTACAGGGTGTACCAGCGAACAAACAACAATATAAGTAGTAGGATACAGGTGAACCTGGTACTAGTTTTAACTGAGGAGTGTAAGTGTTTTTTTTTCTATATGCACCGCATTCAAGCAGGGGAGTATGTGCCGGAAATTAGGCATGTCGACACCTTTTTTAAATTTTTCTATAATTTTAAAATATTTTAAAAAATCTTATTTTTTTAATTTATCTGTTTGTTAAGGGGATGATTTACTATTTGTTAGGCCGGTGTACGCCACGTGTTTGAACTTTGTGCCAGTGGACCGAAGCCCCTTTCTCAGGGGCCTATCTGATATTTTGCTAGTCTAATGTGGACGTGGGCAGCCTGGTTGAAATTTCTCTCGCCTGCAGTCACGTCCCGGGTTTGTAATGTTAATTCCCTGCATGACCAAAATTGCATAGAGTAGCTGGTGGGCTGCTAGCTGCTACTTCTTAGAGGCCTGCTGAGACTAGCTATTCTCGTCACGAACGGGTCTCCAGTGGACCTCCGTTCACAACCAAGTGGCGTTTTCTGTCCACCCTCCCCTCTCCCCCCTCCCCCTTAGTTCTCAGAAATCAAGCCAAGAGCAGTGACCTGACGTGAACATAGCCAAGACGATGGCCTACTTAAAGGACCTTCTATCTGGTCCTACAGAGACCTCCACGACATCTAGCGGCAGAAAAAATAATCGCGGGCCTGGTCGCTAGCATGCAGAGCACACCCTCGTGACACCTGGTGGCAAGTCAGCTCACTGCCTCAGTTAGTTCCCCTTTACGCTGCTAGAAAGCAGCGCCACGGCGCCATATGGCACTATGCTTTCTTCTCACGGCCTGTAGAAGTCGATTGTTTGTTGCCTTCTGTACTTGCCCGTAGAGAGTGCGCATGTCGTGTTCTTGTCACGACCGCTTTAGACTCCTTCGCATGTTTTTGGCCCTGAGCCGAACCTTCCCCCTCTTTTTTCCTAGGGCCGACCGAACGACCAATTTAATTAGGAGCTGTGTCCCCCATCGCCGGGCACTTAGTTCTCTGACCTCGGCTACTTACCACGTCTTCTCGGCGTCCTCTGTGCTAAGAGGCTTTTCGCGGCAATGGCGAAATCGTTTGCACAAGAATGTAGTCAGCTTGCTTTAGGGATGTGATCCCAGTGGTACAGTAGCCAGTCATATGTATTATGTAGAAAAAGTCATGTTTAGTTAAATTTTATTATTTTATTTTCCTAAAAATTTTGGTTTCTTCCGTGTCATCCGCGGTATCTCGGTGCGCGCCATCCTGATGTCGGCGCGAGACACCTCCCACACCCTGTTTGGTGAGTAATCCAGCGTTTTTTTTCCTCTCCTCCCGAAATTCCCGTTTCTTGGCCTTTCGCGCCGACTGTGTATGACTGTCTGGAAGCAGGTATAATTCGTTTTGAATTTGACTTGTGTTTCATACAGGGTCCAAGTTTCTGGGGAGACAAATTGCTCCCTGCATGATCTTCGGGACCTCCAGCTGATTTTCCCCTTAAGAAGAGTTTTGCTCCCGGTCCGACGTCATCCTGGGAAGACCCGGGTGATATGAGCAATATATTTTCCACTTGCATAGCATGAACTAAATTCATTAAAAATATACCAGCGAGCAGTGCCTTAAGAACTTAATCTTCAAGAACATGTAGAATCAAGGAAAGTAGTAATATATGTATAATTTTGGTGTAATACTTTAAATTTATGTAGATGTAATCATTTGTTTGTTAAGGTGTAATATGTATTGTTTTAAATAATTTTGGAGCGCCCCCTTAACTTTGTTACTTACTAAGATCTTTATTATCATGTCTAAATAATGCTAAAACAAAACATCTTAATAATAAACCAGGAAAACCTATTCAGCAAATTATTTATATAGAGTATTTATTTATCATATACCTTCTTCTACATAACGATCCACGAACTCCCAAGTTACTAGTGTGCAGGGAGTGTAAATTTTGTCTTGTTCACTGCCCTTTGCCCCCTCTGGTAATTAACTTTAAATTTTCTTAATATTTTTACCAGCAGTTTCCAAGGTCTTTGTATTCAATTAAAATAATATAATTGTGAGGCACGAGGGGCGTTATACTACTTACAAGACTTCTGTTACTTGTATTACACATTTTCTATTAATAACATCTCTACGCGGGGTGTAACCCCCTCCCCAACTGCTGACGGGGTGCGATAATGGCAGGATCCCCTCCCCGACTGTGGGCGGGGTAAGGTCCGTTGTCATGACAACACGGCGCGGAGGGGAGCGCGTTTACGACGTGCCCAGACTAACATTTTCACATAGCTTGGGCTTCACTCTGATTGTGTTCAGTCACGCTTACGGCGTTACATGTACACATAGCTTGGGCTTCACTCAGTATGCACAAGACCGTTTCCTTTAATATTTATAAATGATGTTAATTTTTTATGTTTCCAGAAAGTTATTTGTACCGCTGAACGTAACTTTCCGTCTATCCCCTCCTCACCATGTCTACTCCTCCCAAGGCGAAGCGACCCTGTCCCAGTGAGGCTTCCATGTCGGACATTCGCGACAGCGCGCGGGTGTCCAGGGTGGAGCCGCATGAGTCTGGCGACTTGCCTCCCCTGCAGAGTGTTCTCTTAGACTCCGCTTTTGCTAACCGGGAGTGGACTTTTGGATCGGTAATGATGTTGAGTCTATTGATCCCAATTTGGAGCGGTTTATACAGAGATGTAGGGTTCCCTTTCTGGCCTTAACTTCCATCTTGGTATGCCCCTTTAAAGTTTACATTTCACTCTTGTCTTCATTTGTTAAGGAATCTGTGGAGGGAGGCGAGAGTGAGACATTTCAATTTACAACCCACTCAGCCGCGGTAATGCTCTCTGATGAGGTAGGGGAAATCTATGATTCAGTATTCATTCCGGAAGTCAATAGGAACGTTAGCAATTTCGCTGCCTGTGGCAGTGTGTGGGCTCTACAGCGATTGATTAACATGGATGTACATGTTTCAAACAATAGAGCTTTCACTGTTGGCGCACCGCACACGAAATTACCGACGTTTTTCTCCAATAGGAAAGCTTGTGTCAATATTGTTTGGCCTGAGCAGCATTGCTTTCTGTATGCCGTTATGGCAGGTGTGATGCCGGCGGAAGTCAATGTTAGCCGAGCTAGTTCGTATCCGGATCCACTTGTAGCTTTCAATACGTCTGGTTTGAGTTTCCCGTCTACTCTCCATCAGATTAAAACATTCGAGAGTAATAATAATATTTCCGTTAAGGTTTATGCATGCGAAGACAGTAAGGGTAATATTGTTGATGAATCCTCTATCCAGCCTCTATCCGGCCTCTTCGCATATCCTCTGAGCGAAGAGCGAGACATGTAAATATTTTAGCGATTCGTTCTAGTGGCCCGACAGAGCACCTACACTTTGTAACAATTAAGAGTCTGTCCAGATTATTGTATTCACAACTGTCCCGATGTAATCGTAAGAAATGGATTTGCGAGCGCTGTCTTCAATACTTCTCAAGTGAAGACAGGTTAACTTCACACACTGTTTTCTGCAGCCAGCATCAAGCAGTGTGTTCCTGTTTCCCTACAGAGGAGAACAAATATTTACAATTTACAAACATTGCAAAACAGGATCGCCTCGGCTTTATTGCGTACTGTGACACCGAGTCATACCTTAAGCCGGTATCCACCCGTTTACCCGGTGATGAGACATTTAATACCACACATGTAAACGAACATGTACCATATGCATGGAGCATTTTGTTAGTGTGTGGATACAATAGCTCTTTGACCAAGTATGTGCAATTCAAGGGTGCTAATTGTATTTCTGACATGGTCGCAGAATTAGTTTCAATGACAAAGTGGGTATGTGATATTTATTCAAAGACCATTCCTGTTAAGACACAGACTCCAGCCATCTCTGCAAGGCTTGCGAGTCAAACACATTGCCATATCTGTAAGAAGGTATTGGCTGGGCAGAAGGTGCTCGTTCACTGCCATTTTACTGGTGAAATACGTGGTTATGCCCATTCGAAATGCAACCTAGCTTTCAGGATGCAAAAGAAACAGCTTGTCACATTTTTTCATAATTTGCAAAATTATGATGTCCACTTTTTAATGAAGCACTTAGTTTCGCGGCGGATTGCACAGCTGGATGGCTCCTTTGTTGTGGAGAATACCGGTGAGGTCAAAGTCCTAGGCTTAAGTCTAGAGAGTTACAAATGTATTACTAAATACATACCTGTCTCAGGTAATGCGCAAGAAGGCATGTGCACTGTGCGTCTTAGATTTATTTATTCACTTAACTTTTTAAATTCATCTCTGGAAACTCTCGCTGGCAATCTCATGCCGGATCAGTTGAACTCACCCGTTCAATGTTTCCAGATGATGCACAGTTTCAGTTAGCTACGTGTAAAGGTGTGTTTCCCTATGATTTTGTTAAGTCTAGTGAACAATTGCAGACTGCCTCGCTACCATCAAAGGAAGCATTCCATAACGTATTGAGTGGCACGGACGTGAGTGATCTGGAGTATACTCACGCTCAAAGGGCTTGGGGCATCTTCCATTTGTGCCACATTGAAAGAGTACGCACTTAGTTACCTTAAAGTGGATACTTGTTTGCTGGGCGACATATTCGAGTCGTTTAGTTTTGGTTGCCTACAGCATTATTCATTATATCCTGCTCATTATATTACCGCTCCCTCGCTCGCATTGGATGCACTTTTAATTAAAACCGGTGTGCGTCTTGAGCTTGTGACCGACCCGGACATATACCTCTTCCTAGAGACTGCCGTTCGTGGAGGTATTACAAATGTAAGTCGACGTCACGCAAAAGCTAATAATGTTTACATGTCCATTCATGACCCGAGCCTTCCGTCTTCATACATCTGCTATTTCGATTTTAACGCTCTGTATGCTCACACAATGTTGGATAAGCTTCCTGTGGGTAATTTCCAATAGGTTCCCAGGGATGAGTATAAGAGTTGGGATTTCAACACCATTGACTTCGATGGTGATACATCATTTTTCGCGGAAGTAGATTTGACCTTTCCCGATGGTTGTCACGATCGCCTATCAGATCTGCCTCTGGCCCTTGTGAATGGCGTATCACTAAACAGGTGTATGAGTAAATTACTGATAACTCTCGCGCCGAATACTAAATATGTTGTCCATGCTAAAACACTGCCGCACTATGTTCAGTATGGGGCGGTCATCGGCCATGTTCACCGCATGCTGCGGTTTGAGCAGGCGGCCTGGATGAGGGATTACATAGCCTTTAATGCTGAGCATCATGCCCAGGTAGCGAACCCCTTCGAGAAATCGTTTTTTAAATAACTGTTGAACTCTGTGTATGGGAAGAGCTTAGAAAATACACGAAAGCATAAAGATATACGCATCGCTTTACGATACGATTCCATTTATGGGGCGGCTGAGCTGATTGGTCATCCGACTTTCAAGGCTCGGCAATTCATCGATGAGAATTTAGTCCTTATAGAGTTGCAGAAAGTGTCGATTACCTTTGATAGACCATTGTACACAGGTGTCGCCATTTTAGATTTATCAAAATTGGTTCTCTACGATTTTCATTATAATTACATGAAAAAGAAATTCCCTCCACAGTCTCTGCATCTCTTGTACACGGATACGGATTCTTTAATTTAGCACGTTGTATGTGACAACATTAATGATTCATTCGCCCCTATTTAGCTTCACGTTTTGACACTTCAAATTATGCGCCAGGTAATGAGCAACGCTTCCCCTTGGTCAATAAGGGTGTATCAGGGGTGATGAATGATGAGGCCGCTGGCAATATCATCACGGAGTTTGTTGGCCTTCGCCCGAAGCTTTACGCGTTTAAGATGGAGGATGGTTCTTCTACGCATAAGGCCAAGGGAATCAAGGCCAGCGCATTCCGTTCACTCCTGTTTCCTCAATACCTGGATTGCATGCTTCAAAATTCACGGGATCACGCGACCCAATTCCATTTCCGATCGCAAGGCCACACTGTGTTTACGGAACATGTGACCAGGGTAACATTGTCTTTAGGAGATGATAAGCGTTGGCTTTCTGAAGACAGTGTCAGCACTCTACCTTGGGGACATAAGGACCTACGCCTTTCCCCGGACCACGATTAGCCATTTCCCTGTATGTTACATTTAGCTATGCTGTCGTCCCCGAGGGGGTGGTTGCCTAGCGCTCTGATATTTCAACCCCTCGAACCGCACATCATTGCACGTGGAGAATAACCTATTTGTATTGTCGTATTAGGGATGTAAGGGAATGAACAAATTAAATGTCGGAGTGGGCGCTACTATTTGATGTGGGCACGTGGACTCGGCGGAGACTCTCTTCAGGGCGTGACGTGACCCGTGTAGGCCTAGGCTCGGTTCCCTTAGCACACGATATTGTTACAGTGGGCTCTTCAGACGTCCCACACACCTCGAGGTTCAGGAGCAGGGACACGTGGTAACTCGACTAAAAATCACACGTTCGACGTACTCCTTTTATTTCAGCAATGTTACAACACGTCTCCAATCGCGCTACACCTACATATACTATGAAACTGTTGAAACGCCAACAGCGGGAGAGAATAAGTTCACAGGCTGACCAAGTCACCTCGTGGCCTGGCCTCGTTAGTTTAGGACGCGGTTCGTGATTAATTGTTCGAATTGAACTTAAATATTTATTCAAACGAGTCGGCCACCCGGAGTAGGTCTCGCAGATACAAAAATGGTTTAAGATTGATAAAAAGTCCGGCGGATGTTAAAAGATCAGTTGATTAAGAAAAATGTGAAGTTGCGCGTGACGAACGGAAGTGACTGAAGAGGCCAGGGCAGCATGGCGGCCGGAAAGCGCTGAAGATACCGTTAGTCTCTCCTGTTATTTATTAAAAAATATTTTAGCTAAAACAAATACACTAAAAATTCCATAATAAAATTATAACAAAGTTTCCTTAATTATTTAAGTTGAGTATTGATTATTTTAATTATAATTGTGGTTCAAACTAGTTGCGGGTAGTTCCATTGCCTGCCGCGTGGGGCGCTGCGCCGTCCTTACAACTAGCACTTAAAACATAATCACTTAGGGAAAAGAGAGTTAGGTAAACCTAAAAGTTGAATAATAAAATAAAAGGGGTCGTGGCACAGACTTTACTCCCGCCTCTTGTTGGCGCCTCACACGCACACACACACACCTGCACATGGGGCGGGAGGTTTGAAATAGAGGGCGGTGGTGGGAGGAGAGTGGTGGCGACAGCGTAAGGCACACCGGGCTTAGGGAGGGTTAGCCCCGGTCGACGTCAATTGCCCCCCCCCCCCTGAAGGATCCCGATGTGACGGTTCTACAGCGTCTGGCGGTTTGCAGCATCGGGGCGGCGCCGCGGCTCGCCGCGGTCGTAGGAAGTAGCGTGGCGTGGGGGTGGTGGCATCCGCCTCCCCCACCGCACTCTCCAGCCTCGTCTTGGACGTGTCGGGCTCCGCTGGCTCTTCTACGTTGACAAGGAAGTCGGCCTTGGCCAGTGACAGGTTCAGAGGCCACGTGGGTGTGTCCTCCTCGGGTGTCTCCGGGCAGGACGGGGCATCATCCGGCTCCCACACCACTGGGCCCTGTGTCAGTGACAGAGTAGTTGTTCCTTCCCTATGTTTTTTTTCCGGCTCGCGGAGTTTCGTCGGCTCGCGCTCCTCGCCAGTGAACAACCGCCGTGGCGCGATGTCATGCATGATCGCTTTCGGCCGTTGTGGTTCGGGGAATCCTCGGAAGTCTTCTCCTGCCTCACTCGTCGGTGTCACTGGGGTCGACGTGGTTTGGGCACTTTCCCTCTCTGGTCCTTGGTACGCAGTAGTCTCCGGTTCGGTGTCTGCTTCGTCTGGCCCCTCATCCGCTATCCTTATTGCATCTCTATGATACCTCGCCGCTCGCCCCGACGGGAGTCTTACTACCACGGCGGTGGTGCCTATGGTCTTAACTACCAACATGGGTCCGACCAATTTAGGTGCCAAGCCAGCGCAGTAGTTGCGATTCCCTGCTGAGAGCGGGTGAAGGCGTCCATAGACCAGCTGACCGGGGTTCAATGGAGGGGGCGGGCATGTCGCAACCGGGGTGATTTTCGCCTGGTACGCGGTTTGGTGTCGCCGGGCGGCTTTGTGCGCCTCCGCCAGTTCCAGTGTCCTGCGCTCGGGGCTCTCCTCCGCGGCTTCTGGACTTCTGTCGTCAATGCGATACTGTCCGGGTAATGGGAGATTATGCCCCTGTACTAGTTTAGCAGGCATTTCGCCCATGGCCGCATTGACCTGTCGGTGCACACAGAACAAAATTTTCGGGTATGTGCGTGTCCCACTGGGAGTGATCCTCGGCTAACCGGAGGCGGAGTTGGGCTTTAATTTCTTGGTTCCGACGCTCGGTCGGATTGGCCCTTGGGTGGTACACCGGCATAGTGTGCGCGATCACCCGCCATATTCCACACAGCCCTGCCCAACGTCGCCCCACAAATTGCTTGGCATTGTCAGACAACAGCACCCTCGGGTAGCCCCAGCGTGGGAAGAACTCAGTCTCAAGTGCGTACGCAATGGTGCCCGCATGGGCGTTAGGTAGCGGGTAGGCCTCTACCCACGTGGTGAAGCAGTCGGTAACCACCAGGAGGAACCTTTTCCCCCTTGGGGAGCGAGGGTACGGTCCCATTAGGTCTAAGGCAACTGTGTGAAATGGCTCAGCGGGCCGCCGCGGCAGCTGTTGTTCTGCGCCGTCGAAGCATCGTTTTTTGTGTTGCTGGCAGTGACGGCAGCGACGGCAGCGACGCACGCTATTTCGCACATACTGGCTCAGACCTGGCCAATAAAACATCTCGCGAATGGCCCTCGTAGTCTCGTCTGTGCCTGGGTGTCCGGCCAGCCGATTAACGTGCAACATCTGGAATACCTGACTGCGGGTTTCGAGTGGTGCAAATTTCCAACACAGTGTTTCGCTCCCAGCGGGCCGCGCTTGTAAACAGCAGTCCACGATGCGGTACCCCTCGCGCAGACCCTCGTGACAGCTGCGTATTACTGCCTGCGTGTGTTCGTCCGTTAGTTTCACGGCACGCACGTACTCATCAATGTCATCTATCTCGGCCCCTGGTGGGATAGTAGGGGGGCTCCCCTGACCAATGACGCAGATCATTGCCTGGGGTTCCGGCGTGTGAGGTTCACAGGTGCGCAGGTCTCTTGCTGGCGGTAACAGCTCATCCCATAAGGCATCGCCCCGAACTCTGAACATATGATCGGGGTTTCGAGACATCTCGTCCGCAAGCTTGTTAGTTTTTCCGGGTACGTGTTCAACCGTGAAGTCCAGAGATTGTAGCAACATTGCCCACCGTGTTAACTTGGAACGGCGGCCTTGCATCATCCCTAACTACTTATGACACAGGCTGTCAGTGCATAGCAAAAAGTGCTGTCCTTCTGGGTGCGGCCGGTATCGCAGTAGCACCCATACTACACTGAGGCATTCCCGCTCATTCACACTGTAACGCCGCTCCACGTCACCGAACTTTGCGCTGGCGTATTCTATGATTCGCGGCTCGCACTCGTCGCCGATCTGTAGCAAGATGGCACCGATGCCCTCCTGACTCGCATCGGTTTGTACGATGATCTGTCTGTTCGGGTCGAGTCGGGCCAGCAGGTGACACTGGCTGAACCTGTACTTAAGCTCGTCAAAGGCGACTTGTACGGCATCTGTCCACTTAAAGGGGTGCTTAGGTGAGAACAGGTCTGAGAGCGGCGCGGCTACGTGTGAAAACCCCGGTACAAACGCTCTGAGCCAGTTGGCCAGCCCTAGGAAATGCTGTGGTTGTTTGCGCGTGCGAGGTGGTGGTTTGTTCGCAATCACTTCCAGCTGTTTCTCTGTAGGTCGGTTACCCTTATCATTCATGACAAGTCCCAGGAAGTCGAGCTCGGTAGTACCCAGGTGAAACATCGCAGTTTTACATGTCAGATTATGTGTGGCGAGCCATTCCAACACAAGTGCCAGATGGTGGGTGTGTTCCTCCTAGGTTTGCGACCAGACAATGATGTCATCTAAATACGCAGCGGTGAATTTACCGGCATAATCATCGAGCACGCACGTCATCAATGTTTGGAACGTGGCGGGGGCGTCCTGTAAACCAAATGGCATGGCGCAAAATTGAAAATGCCTTCCGTCCGGGATGGTAAAGGCCGTTTTCGGACGGCCGCGGGTCTGATTGGCACTTGCCAGTAACCTGACTTTAAGTCCAGCGATGAAAAAATCTTGGCATTCCCCAACCCAGCTATAGTGTCGGCAATGTTCAGGAGAGGGGGCGGGGCATTGATGATTACCTTATTCAACTGCTTTAAATTTACACAGAAGTGTAAAGTACCGTCCTTCTTTTCTGCTAGAAATATCTGTGAATTATATGGACTCTCGCTGGGCTCGATTATACCATCGCTCAGCATCTCCTGCACCTGGGTAAGGATGGTCTGCCTGCCCATGTGTCCGTAACTCCCCGGGGGAATGAATATTGGTTCATGTGGGATAGTTGGTATGGCGTTTTCTGCCATTGTCGTGCGTCTGAGTGGGTCGGCTGTCGCGAACACTTGGCTCTTGTGGTTGATTACACTCTAAATTCATGCCCGGTGACAGGGGGTACACTATGCTGCAAATCGTCGAGACTGACCTTGTGATCCGGTGGCAGTAGGGGGCGTCCGATGCCGTGGACAGTGCGCTGCCCCTGGATGCAGACGTGTAGTCATCCAGCTCGTACCTCGATGTTGGCGTTCTGCTCGCACAGCCACAGCAGCCCCAGGATGACGTCAACCCGGAGGCCGTCTACCACCAGGGCCGTCGTGGTAGAGTGCTGGTCTCTGATGCTGATGTGGAGCGTCGCGACGCCCCGCGTCTGGCAGGCATCATCGATGGTGGCGAGTTGGAGCCGACCTGACCGAGGCTCGAACTGCGCGGTTCCCACACGCCTGGCAGCGATGCAATTGTGACTCGCAGCTGTGTTTATAAGGGCGTCGTTTGTGCGGCAATTAACCAGGATTGGGATGCTGAGTAGTTTGCCATTGTCTATGCCCACGTGGCCCAGACTGCCCCCCCCCTGGATGTCACTCGGGTCTCGTCCTTCCAGGGCAGTGCGGGGGGGAGGGGTTTGTTTACTCCGCCGCCCCTGCCGGCGTTTCCCCGCCACTCGTCCCGGACCTGCCCCGCGCGCGGTGCATTCTGCACCGGGCAGTTGAAGTGCCAGTGACGTATGCCGATCGGGCAGGAGTGGCATTGTGGGGTGGTCTCTCACCGAGGGCGCGTCCCCTCCAGGTGGCCGGCTGTCGGTCATGGTCCCGGCTGTTGTCCTGCGGCGTAGTGTACAGCACCACAGCCGTGGTGTCCGCAGAGTGGGTTGGGCGTTGTCTCTGCGTGGCTTCCGGTCACGCCATCCTCACCGCCTTTAGATCTTGTTCAACAGCTCATGCACATTGGATGAAGCTCTCTGCTGTCCTCTATGTTGCGTGGCGTAGGTGCGGGCGTAGTTCGGGGCGCATCAGCTCCATAGCCGTCTCGATTACTTCGTCCGGATTGCCCGTCGGGAAGTCTTTTGAAGAGACAGATTTTCTTGATTAGGAAGGCCTTTGCCGTCTCCGTTGGGCCTTGCTCCGCACAGTATAGCTCTGAGCGCACCTTCATCTCGGCCCGCGCGTCGGTGAAGCGCGCCTCGAAATGACGGTTGAAATCCTCCCATGGCACATCGTACTCTCCCACTACTGTCCACCAGGTCTTGGCGTCTCCCTTCAGCGCTTGTCATACACGGCCCGCCCACTCTGCATCTGGTATACAGTAGCGTCTTAGTAGGTCGCAGCAGCTCTTTAGGAATTTCCCCGGGTCATCACTAGTCATCCCGGCGAACTCGGGTAGCTCCACGTGTCCCACCGGTGTCATTCGGGCATGTGATGTTATGGCTACTGTCGTGGCTGTGGTGTCCGCGAGACTACGGTCTCGTGCCCTTGGTCTGACGTCACTGCATCTGGTACAGAGGTACCACCCGTCCTTGAAGGTTGCATGTTCCGCATCGCCGGTGCACTGTATATGTTTGAACGCCCGGCAGTTAGTGCACCATCCACCTTCTAGTGCCTTTCCCGTGCAGTTAGGTTCTGTACATCTTAAAAACTCGACCGGGACCGGGACTGTTCTGGGTGCGAAAGTGTCAGTGCGTAGTTCGCATGATCCCAGGCAAACGCAAGTGTCTGACCATGTGGCGCCTGTAAGCCCGCCCACGTGGCGTGGCCGATGCACTTCACGCAGTACATCTCGCTTAAGTCCAGAAGGGGTTTCGACCCGGCGGTAAGTCCCTTGAACTCTGACATGATTGCAAGTGCAGATGTAACGCACAGTACCTGTATGAAGTGTCCAGTCATCTCGCGGTAGAATTCCCGGAAGCCCGCACGTAGCGATCACATGGTCGGTCGGCCAGCCCGCCGGAGTACCGTAGGCAGTCTGCGCGCACAATGGTTTTTATTCCGTGCGTTCCGTAGTACAACTGCGCAACTCACACATTCTGTTTTTCGCGGATCATTGCCTAGCCCCACGCTCTCGGGCGCCACTTGTCGTATTAGGGATGTAAGGGAACGAACAAATTAAATGTCGGAGTAGGTGCCACCACGTGATGTGGGCACGTGGACCCGGCGGAGACTCTCTTCAGGGCGTGATGTGACCCGTGTAGGCCTAGGCTCGGTTTCCTTAGCACGCGATATCGTTACAGTGGGCTCTTCAGGCGTCCCACACACCTCGAGGTTCAGGAGCAGGGACACGTGGTCACTCGACTAAAAATCACACGTCCGATGTACTCCTTTTATTTCAGCAACGTTACAACACGTCTCCAATCGCGCTACACCTACATACACTATGAAACTGTTCAAATGCCAATGGTGGGAGAGAATAAGTTTACAGGCTGACCAGGTCACCTAGTGGCCTGGCCTCGTTAGTTTAGGACGCGGTTCGTGATTAATTGTTCGAATTGAACTTAAATATTTATTCAAACAAGTCGGCCACCCAGAGTAGGCCTCGCAGATACAAAAATGGTTTAAGATTGATAAAAAGTCCGGCGGATGTTAAAAGATCAGTTGATTAAGAAAAATGTGAAGTTGCGCGGTGCTCACCAAGCATCTTACCCCGGGTGACGAACGGAAGCGACTGAAGAGGCCAGGGCAGCATGGTGGCCGGAAAGTGCTGGATTTACCGTTAGTCTCTCCTGTTATTGATTAAAACATATTTTAACTAAATCAAATACACTAAAAATTCCATAATAAAATTATAACAAAGTTTCCTTAATTATTTAAGTTGAGTATTGATTATTTTAATTATGATTATGGTTCAAACTAGTTGCGGGTAGTTCCATTGCCTGCCGCGTGGGGCGCTGCGCCGTCCTTACAACTAGCACTTAAAACATAAACACTTAGGGAATATTATTTAAAGAAAAGAGAGTTAGGTAAACCTAAAAATTGAATAATAAAATAAAAGGGGTCGTGGCACAGACTTTACTCCCGCCTCTTGTTGGCGCCTCACACGCACACAGACACATCTGCACACGGGGCGGGAGGTTTGAAATAGAGGGTGGTGGTGGAAGGAGAGGGGTGGCGATGGCGTGAGGCACATCGGGCTTAGGGAGGGGGTAGACCCGGTCATGTCAGTATGCCACTTCAGGGTAGATTGCTTTTACACATATTTAATTTTCTCTTTTACAAAAGTTAACGTAATTTATACAAACGTTAACATATTTTCTACACGATTATATAATTTAATTTTACACATGTGAACATAATTTAATTTTTCTTTTACGCAAATTTAATTTTTTCATTTACACATGTAATTTATTTTCTACACGTTTATATAATTTAATTTTACACACATGAACATAATTTAATTTTTCTTTTACACACGTATTTCATTTTTCATGTTAACATATTTTATTTTATCTGTTTTACACAAATAATTTATTTTACACATATTTATTTTCATGCATTTTACATATATTTATTTTCTCTTTTACACATGTAATTTATTTTTTACACAAGTTAACATATTTTCTCTTTTACACACATAATTATTTTACACACTTGGGTTATCTGTTTTTATGCTGTAGCTATTGCGTGTGTATTGTTCTGCAGATCTCCCCACAAGATGGATGTGTCCACGCGCGAGGATTTGGCGAGCCAAATACCACCGGAGATAGCCAAGCTATTTTTCATGGAGGAGGTGGTGGAAGGATGCCCACATCCACCACGGGACCTTCGGGGACGTGACCCTGGAGTTGGCCGCAGCGATGGGTCGACCGTGCGCTCGCTGCGGCCGAGGGAATTGATGTGTTGGCGGGGCCTTCGGGGACGTGTCCCTGGGGTTGTCCGCCAACCATGATTGGTCGACGTTGCTTTCTATATATGTCAAATTAAATAAAACCAACATTCTTTTTTACCCATGTGATGTCTACATTATTTCTTTTTTTCCACCTCTGTATGTTCCTTGTACTTGCTCCTTTACTGTACGTAGCGATGGCCTGACCTTGGTTCTCTGTGGTAAACACTGTCACTGTCACCCAGCAGGTAAACACATTCCTGCTCGCCAGCGCACGAGCGAGGCTTCCAGCTCTCAGCACTGCATTTGTACAACGCTTATTTTACTTGAAGTAGTGGAAGAGAAATAATAGTCTTTGTCCTAACCATGCTTAATACATTTCTATGCTTATGGCACTGGTAGAGAGCCAATTACTACACAATGTTTGTACAATATTTATTTTACTTGATGCAGTGGAAGAGAAATAATAGTCTTTGTCCTAACTATGCTTATTACAATTTGAACATGTCCTACCACAATAGTGGTCCTACATTTTTTAACTATGTTTTTTTCTGTCTTCGCAATATTATAAATTTTAACTATGCTTATGCCACTGGCAGAGAGCCAGTGCTATTTGTTCTTGTGCTACCACTAAAGCATATTTTACATTACACGAGCGGGCTTCTGTTCCCTACACAGTGTTGGTAAAATTTATATTTTAAAAATTTAAAGACATTATTATGCTTTTAAATATATATAATATGATGTGGGGATTATTATTGCTCATTGTGTGCGTGGTGTCTCAGTGGACAACATCTCGATCTATGTGTGCGGGGTTTTTTGTGGTTATGTTGCTCCCAGGTATTTGTATTTAGTCAAAGCTAGTATGGCGGCATAATTTAAGCATACTGGCAAATGTTTTAGACATAGTTAGTATGGCGGTGTTTGTTTTAAACATGGCGGTAATTTATTTCTTTTTTGGAAATAATTAGACATGGCAGCATTTTATTTCTTTACGGAATTTAAACATGGCGACCTTTTATTTATGCATACAACATGGCGTCAATTGTTTTAAGCATACAATATGGCGGCATATTTTTTTTTGGAAATTAAAGATGATGGCTTAAGCATAATTTTTTTTTGTAATTTAAATATGGCGTCTATTGTTTTTAAGCATACAACATGGCGGTTATAGCATAGCGGTAAATGATTTTTGGAAATTAAACATGGTGGTATTTTGTTTCTTTTTTGAAATTTAAACATGACGGCTTAAGCATACCAGTAAATGATTTTTGGAAAGTTTAAAATATGGCGGTATTTCTTTTTTGGAAATTACATGATGGCATTTTATTTCTTTTTTCGAAATTTTAATATGACACCTTTTAGGCATATGTTCCTTATTTAATTCTCCTCTTTCCAACTGATCTCGTGGTGTAGTGTTTAAGGTGTCTGCCTTGTAACCTTGACGTTGCTGCGTCCCACGGATCGAATCCCCACACCGCCCAGGATTTTTTGTATACAATTCCTGCCTTCGGAGCGATGGTCGCGCGCTCCAGTAACCAAAGGCTGAACTAAGATGGTGGCCTCCAGCAGACATAAACAAGATGGCGGCCTCCAGTGGCAGCGACGGTGGCGCGCCCTGGTTACAAATGTCAACAACAATGGCAGCCTCCATGAAACAAGATGGCAGCCCCCAGAGGGGTTCTGGCACAATGTTTACATTTCAATGTTTACATTGATCCAGAACGCTCCTGCACCCCCTACTCAAGACACATCTTAGATTAAAGTGAAAAATTAACTATGTAATCAGCTGCTGCCGCCCAGTGAAAATGAAATAAAAATATATTGCTGCCACACCCGTGTGACATTTTCAGTTTGTGACCAACCATGATAGTGAGGGGGGGGGGGGCAGTAGGCTATTAGGCTATTTTATCGAACACTATAAAATATACATATGTATAAAATGTACATATGTATTGTATACACATCTTTCCATTATTCCATATTTTCAAGTAGATATATCAGTGTGGTAATAAATTATAAATAATTTTGATTTTCAATATCAAACCCCGAACCAATTGGTGAAAAGGCAAAGTGCGAATTTTATTGTTTGTAAGCAAAGCATACGGTAGTTTAAATTTTAATATTACATATTTTATGTCTGTAAATAAATGTAAAAAATATTATATGTAAGTTATTTATATAATAATTTATGTTTAAAAACATTGACAAACAAGTTATGTTGCAAACAAAATATATTATTTAAATAATATATTGAACTGTAATCGAAATACTTTATTGGTTTTAGAGAAATAAAAATGGTAGTTGTACCTTGTACGGAAAAGACCTGGATTAAATTTCACAATTGGCCTCCCTGTGTTTGTGATGTCAGTGTCCTTTCAGCGAAATAATGTTTTTATTTGCCAAAATATTTACTGAAATAATAATTCTGGATTGTTGAAGTAGATTTTTTTTTTACATCAATTAACATAGCTTGAATGAGCAAGAAACTTATAATTTTTTCACTTTCGTTCGAGCACTGTAGCCTCTTGCTATGTTTGCATGTCTTCTGTGTTCCACGGTGATCCGTCAGCGGGGCGCCTGAGTTTCCGTACTACTGTTGTTGGTTCCAGCTCAAGGTCGTGTCTTTGGCGAAGAATGCAGTTAGGAGGAAGGGGAATGGAATCCCGTGCGTCGCAGCGGGCATGTGTCGTTTTGCCTAAAGGCGTTTTGCCTAATTTTAGGCAAAACGCCGTTTGGGCAAAAGGCCGTTTGGCAAAACCAGGGACTGGAAGTAAAGCGCTACTAGTAACGACGTTATTTGTAACATTTACTTTTTTATGGTAACGATCGTGGAACGCAATATATTAAGTTTTCAGTAACTGTAACTGAATTATATTTTTCTGCCTTTAAGTAACGATATTGTCGTTACTTCTTGCGTTACATATTTAAATGTATTTATTATTGAACAAACAACGATTTGTTGATTTTTTTCAATCCCAGAATGAAAATCCCGACAAGGATATTATTTGAGATGGTATTGCTTGTACTTGTAAAACTGCTGTTGGCTAGCCTGCGCTCGTATTTTGATTGTTATTTATTTAATATTTGCGACATGCGGGTTTACTGCTGTGCTGTTTTAATTAATTAACCTACCTGTGAACATGCGTGAAAGCAATGACAGAATCTAATAAAACGAGAACTAGAAAGCAGTCCAGAATTTTCGTTGCAGTGGCCTTCATATCCTAATTTTTTCGAAGTTCGGTCGAGTGATAAAAATAACCTTATTGTGAAGTGCTTGTTGTGTTGTGCTGCAAATAATGTTGTAGTGTGAACTAATTACTCAATGTAATTTAAGACCTATTTAATTTTTTTCAGTTTAAATAAACATATATCTTTACAAAACACAATATATATTAGTAGCTTTTAATTATAACAATATTTCGTATCATATTTTTAGTTTTTCACAAAGTAACTGTTAAAGTAACTTACAGTTACTTTTCTCAGAACTGTGACTGTAACTGGTTTCTTTTCAGTAGTGTAACTTGTAGTTGTAACGGGGTTACATTTCCATTTGAGTATTTGTAACTGTAACTGAATTACTTTTTAAAAGTAACTTTCCGGTCCCTGGGCAAAACGCCGTTAGGAAAATCGCCGTTAGGCAAATCGCCGTTAGGCAAAACGCCGATAGGCAAAACGTCTATAGGCAAATAGCCGTTAGGCAATTCGACGTTAGGCAAAACGCCTTTAGGCGAAATGACTTTAGGCAAATCGCCGTAACGAATTCATGTTTAGGCAAACCGCCTTTAGGCAAATCGCCTGTTACTCGTTGCAGCGGAACGGGGTGGTTGATGTCTAAGGGAGGGAGGGAGACTGCATTGTTTCCTTTATGAATTGTATTCATTCGTGCATTTTGGGAGAACACCTTTCAAAAACTTTAAAAACTAGGTAAACCACCTTATAACCTACTACCTCGAATCAGTTACTATATGTTGCGATAGAAATCATTTGAAATTTCACGCTAGACCGCTTAGCGCATAAAAACACTTGGAAATTAACTAAGAACCTGTATAATAATAGTACTGTCACAGAAGAAAGGTGAGCGAATGAGGAAGTGTTCGTAATCACCGTAAAATCGCATTACATTTAAGAAATTTCATGCTTGGGAACAAATGTATACAGTTTTTGCAAATAATAATTAATATAAAAATAATTTTTGCCCGTGCTCTGTCACGAATACAATAATTGCATACACTGTATGATTCTGCCTGTAGTCTCTGAGGTGACAGGCCTAACAAAAACAGGTAAATTATGTGTTTCAGCTCCTAATATCACAGAATCAGTTTGGACGGCATATTATTATGATTTTCATCCTGGAATGCAAAATGATTGATAGAGACTTGCAAAATTCGCGGTTTCGATGGCCTTCAGGATAGACTGCACATACCCCTATACACTCAGGCAAATAACGCAAGTTCATTGGCTGCCGACTTGTAAGTCGTCTCAGCTGGTTTGTCTGTGATTCGATCCTTCTTTGGTTGAGGCAGTGGCGTAGCGTGGGTGGGGCGGAGGGGGCGGCCCGCCCCGGGCGGCAGCCCGCGGGGGCGGGTCGCCGGTGAAGCGGGTTGAGATCTGATCTATGATTCATTCATTACATGTGTCAGACACACTATAATGTTACATTTTTATCTAAAATTTTGCGCACCAACTATTTTTTAATATTTATTTAAAAGAAAAACTGCGAAATCACTGACAGAGCTCTTTATAACGTTTGTTTGTTTACATAGGAACGGCAACATCGCATCGCGCCGCGCCGCCCGGCGCGCGCGAGTTGAGTTGAGCGGCACTCCTTATTATGTTCATTACTCATACAAAATATTTTGTTTCACGCGTCGGCCCGTGTCGATGCCTCTCTTTCGCACTCATTGAATTTAGTACTACGCATTGTACTGTAAAGTTTGACCTTAACCCAGGGCAAACCAAACAACTTCCGCAAACCGGGACACAGTAAAACTCATATATTTCCCCGTACCGCGAGCGCAGGTAAACCCAAAAAAATATTAAAACCCAAACTAATAGCAGGCTTAAAAAATACTAATAAGGTTGCGAACAGTGAGAGGAGGCAGCAAGTTAAAAAGACACAAAATTTATATGACAACATTTAATATAAATATATATATATATTTAATAAAATCGTTTCATCACAAATCGGTGCATCCATCATAAAATACATAACCTATTACTACTTATAAAAAATAGCTATATAATAATACTAAAAAAATACTTTAACAATTCCCCCGAAAAATTATAATTTGATCATATACTTCGGAGCTCCGAAAATTAAATATAATTACCAAAAAGGCATTAAAAATATATAAGAACATAACTCCGCTAGACTATCAAACTTGACTATATTGTCGATTGAACAAGAATTGGCTGCTAATATTGATTTTGACAAAGTTATTTCTGACTTCGCTGCTCATAAGGCCCGTAGAATCCGCTTGTAAAACCGCTCATCCTATTTTAACTTCAATAAAAGGTACCTCATTGTATGTGAAATTTAATTTTAACTAAGCAACTATAGAATGGGGGCGGCAAAATGGGTTTCCCGCCCCAGGCGCCGAGATGGCACGCTACGCCACTGGGTTGAGGGTTTATAACTGGTTGAGATTCGTCCAGATGAACAGTAAGCCAATAGCAAAATTATCTAAGAGGTATATGTGTTTGAATTCTAGCCTATCACCGAATGAATCCGCGAATTTTGCAGGTCTCTAATGATTGAGCGTAGTTGGAATGATTTTTGGTGAGAGGGGATATAATCAGTTGTTGGATTGCTTGGAGAACCAGTTTTGTGAGGTTTTCTTACTTATCTAGAAATATTCACATTATTTTGATACAACTATATTTTACTGGCTGTCCCCCGCCCGCTTCGCGTGGCATATAATACAATCTGAGGGGGAGGCAAATTTGTTCATCTTCGGTCTCCGATTCAAGATTGTTATCAAGATTGTTTGATGGTTTAGTAATATCACTATTTGTGGGTTCAAATAATGGATAGAGACCCGAAAAATTCGCGGGTTAAATGCCCTCCAATATAGACTCCAATATCCTCTACACACTCGGGCAAATGCCAACTGTTAATTGGCTGCTGACTTGTGAGTCGTCTCGACTGGGTGGCCTGTGATTCAACACTTCTATGAGTGAGGGTCTCTAATTGGCCCTCAGTCCTCCAGATTAACAGTGAACCAATGACAGAAGCAGCACTAAGGTATAGTTATTTGAATTTTAGCATAACACGAAAGAACCCGCAAATTTTTCAGGGTTTAAATAATGGAACTAAAGCGTAATAATGACCATTGTTGTAGTTTCCAGTAAACCTGAGACTTTTAATTCCATCTAATGCTTCGCCAAACGCAGCCCTGACACAGCCATCTTGATATACTGAAACGTAAATGAGCAAAAAAATGTTGAGCTTGGGTACGTATTGTAATAAAATTTAATTGAAAAAAATAGTTTAAAAAATTAAATTATCTTTATAACCATAAATAAAATTTCATTAAATGTATATTGATTATCAATAATTTAATACTAAAATTAGAAATAAAAATATGTTTAATAAACTTTAGAAAATAATGAACGGATGTTTTTAAATTTAATTAAGAATATAGTAATTACTATTAAATGGAGATGTTATTAATGTTTCAATTATTGCTTCATAATTTGAATTATTTAAAATTATGGTGAAAAATCATGTGAGGAAAATAGTAGAGTATATTAGAATTAAATACGTTTAAACGGAAAAACTAATTAAATAAAAACTCACCAAAACTTCAAGAATATGAAGAATAACTTCTTATTGACTGAGTTCACTAAGTTTGATTTCACTCACTTAAAATTTCAATAAAATCACTTCTTAACTGAGTAACAATTAACTAAATTATCATCATACATATTAACTAACATTCTACTCAAATAAAAAAAATCACAAAAACGAAGAAAATAATAAGAACAGTTATAGATTAATATTAATCTCATTAATTAAGCTCACTTAAATTCGGTCTACTTGATTTAATTAAATCAATCTGATCAGTTTTTTTCTTAATTTTATCCTGACAGCTGTCTGGTTATATTTTCATTTTGACACAATAAAAAAAGTATCAAAATGAATGTCATTTGTTTTTAGGATAACTTCAATTCTATAAACATAATCAAGTTATATAATAACTACTGTAATATTTACAAATTACAATAAAATCTTATACAATATATTTACAAATAAATAACCTATTTCAATTTAATAACTGGAATAAAAATTAATATATTTACAAATTACAAAATTAAATAAGTTAAATAAAAATAATATTTGAAATCAAATAAAATAACCAAAAATTAACTAACTAATTAAAAAAAATTGGCCAATATTTTATAAACAAAAATTGATTTAAATAATTTGATTTTAGAGCAATTAATAATAAATGGAGACAATACATTATGACCTCCATAAATTAAATTAAATTAAATTAATTAAATTTATTCTAATGAATTGGTAAAATTTATTATTCTTCTGATTGAAATCTTTCGAACTGGAGATTTGCAAATTCAGAGGTTAAATAATAGTCATAGAACGTAATAAATCTAAAATCTAGAATTAAAAAGGAGAGAAAATATATAGCATCGTCATCTACGTCCGAAAACTGAACTCCAAGTTCAATTGTTGTATTCTCAGCAATGAAAACCTATGAATAAGGAAAAAATATAAGATAAAACTTTTCATTTATAATGTAGTGATGATTATAAAAATTAATACTTGGTTAGCTAAAATCTTCATTTATTTAAAATACTTAAGACGCTGATTGAAATCAAATGCTGATGAGTTTATTGACAAACAAAGTATCGTGGTTACGGTTTTTACAACGCTTATTCAATTTCTATTACAAAAGAATATTTCTGTAAACATCAGCAATATAAATTGAAACCGTATAGAATCCTAGTGATTTTCGTTCACTAGATTGCATTTCATTTAGACTAGTGACCTGGAGTTAAAACATTAACTAGAATCACAAGACTTTGTATGCTGCTTATTTATTCAAATTCTTTTTAAGATAATAGACATAATTTACTCAAGTCGTTCGAGTATTTGGACTGTATGGTCGCGTTTTAACTTATGGTAGTTTTCCGTTGCCCCCAGACGGAATTCTTCGATTATGGTAGTCTTCCAGTATTGCAGTCTTCCAGTATGGCAGTCTTCCAGTATGGCAGTCTTCCGTCACCCTACCTCCCCCGTCAAAACAGGAGGAAAAGTACCATATTTTTATTTTTACAGATCTCGGCTATAAGTATACAGTGCTGCTTCATATAACCCATTTTTGGATACATTTGTTTCTATTAGTGCGCGATCTGTTGAGTTGATTTATGACTGGAACTACAGAAAGTAACCGTCAGAAGCGCCTTTTAAGTTAACCTAAGAAACAGCTAGGGGTTTAACAGTGCTACCTAGCGATGTATTCTATACACTACTTCGAGAGCAAAGCAGCTGTACTCATTCCATGGAGTGTATAAGGAAATATGGTAGAATTCCGCCTTGTCCTTTGAAGTTATGGCAGTTATCCTTAATGGTACTTTTCCGCCTTTTCGAAGAGGCCAGGCGGAATACCTCCATTATGGTATATTTCCGATATGGCAGTCTTCCGCGCCCCCGCCATGCCTCGGCGCCGGACAGCCTTGGGAATACCGCGGGTCATCGCGCGAGCTGCCGATGCCCTTCTCGACGCTTCGGGCGACGGGTCGGCACAGGATGACGCGACTGGCCCCAGCCGCGCTCGTCACTTCTAGAAGGGCGCCAGGGTCTATATAAGCCTGGGACGCCGGCCTCCGCGACAGTGGCTCGGCGAAGGGAGTACGGCGATAGTTCGGCGACGGAGGTCCACGAGGGGTGCTGCGGCGAGTGTTGCGCCAGAGGTGCGGCCCAGCGAGATGTGCGGTGTGTGAGGACTTGAGGTCCTGAGTGCGAGTAATTGATCAGTAGGTAGGCATTTTAAATTGTAAATATTAGCAGTCAATAAAACTGTGCAAAAAAAATAATTGGGCTATCCATATACGAACACAGTTATTCCCACTCGACGATTATTAAAATTCGTAACAATATCATACAGCGGAGAAATGAAGATAAGGATGCAATGCAAGTCACTGGGGTGCTTTCAGTGATCTGTACCAGATTTTTCATTCCCACAAATAATTCTGAAGAAAAAAAAGTGTTTTCAGCCATTTTCACTCTTCTAAAAATACAATTTAAAAACGAATACGCAAATTGATTACTCATTCACCCTCAGCATTTTCTTAATTGCTTTTGGTAAACAGACGCCACTCTGATGTACTGAGCAATTTTTAAAGCACGTGGTTCGTATTTTCCAGGGTTCTAAAAATTTACGGAGAGAATTTGAAAGTAAACAGCTGGTAAATTGGTTGTTATTCCCACCTCTCCATCGCGAAATGAAATTGTGCGTGTGTTTGCTGGATTTTTGGGAGCTCTGCACACCGCGTGTGTGTCCAGATAGGTGCGGCTTTAACCCCAAGCTGAGAAAAGTATAAATAAAAACATTTAAACATTTACCTGCCTGATGCACTGCTATTTCGTTAGGTTGTTTTATATTTTACCATTTATTTCCTTGCATATTTATCTATTTTATTATTCGCGTTAGAATTCACACCTTTTAGTAGTTGTGACAGTACAATTTTTGAAGTGATACTTATTTACGGTCGGTGGAGTAAGTTCATCTGAACATAAAGATAAGTGCAGCGCTCAGACGAAGGAGAGGGTGGGGAAATAAAGACTAAAGAAGTGTGTAAGACAATGTGGGTTTTTCATCACCATGTATTTGTTAACTTATATTTGAGCTTCTTTATTTTATTTTGAAGTTATACTTCTAATGCGACTTCCAACAAAGTTGCGTTAAACGTTTAACGCTACCATGGAGGGGGTATGAAAGCACTGTCTGTTTGTACGCAGTGTTCTACAAAACTACTATACTAATTTTAATGGGGTTTTCAAGTTAACTTGAGCGTAGCAGAGAAAGAAATATAAGCTTTATTTCATCAAAATCGGCTCAAGGAAAGAAAAGAAATCTTAATTTTATGACATACAATATAATCATTATAAGAAGCCATAAAAATCATGTTTCATAGACACATAAATAATGAGTGTGTGTCATTTCTCTATGTCCACGAGGTCTCGCCGCGTCAATTTTCTCCTTGGGGCGAACCCGTCCGCTTAATTAAATAAACAGTTTTTATCGTTGAATGATTTCATGATTTATTTCATGAAGATCATAAAAAAGTTTTAGAGACCTTCAATAGGTCCTCTCTCTCTCTCTCTCTCTCTCTCTCTCTCTCTCTCTCTCTCTCTCTCTCTCTCTCTGAAAATCAATCTATGAATCGTTACAAATTTATTTCCTTTATTTTTTTAGTTTGATTTGATACAATATGATTTCACTAAAAATCAATTTCTACCCCTTCCTATTTTCATTTCCACATTACGAAGTTTCACTTCTTCCGCGCGGAGTGACTCCACGCACTATTTTTGCATGCAATTAAAAACTATTTTTTAATGATGCCAAAGAAGTATAACTTCTCACGCGCGTACCTAAGAACACGCACCCATTTTCTTTTTTCGTTCGAGTGAATTATTGAATGTTTAGTTCAATCATTCATGTGGTGAATTGTGAAGTGTTGAAGTTTCATTTCTAGCGCGTGTGGCAGCAAAGCATTTTTTCTCTCTCGCTAATCTGGACTTCCAGTGGTCCTGTCATCAGTCCATCATCACGTGACCTGCAAACAATTAGTTTGTCCGAAAATAAATCCGTCATAACCTTGCCAAGCTTTAGCTTTCGGCGGCCGAATGTATTTATTTATTTATTTATTTATCGTCTTTATTGGTGGTGAAGTTAATGCCTTTTCTTACACTTAACCACTTTTCTGCCATTACATCAAATAGTGGAATATTAAAAATTAAGCTTGATATAAGCAGATGTTGACTAAATATTAAGAGAACAATTTAAAATTTTAACTTAATGTTCAAATATTAACTATTATAAAAGATTCAACCATAACTAATTTAAAGTAATTAAAAATTAAGCATAGACATACATAAAAGGAAAGTGATTAAACATACAGCAAATAGTATAAAAAAATAGGTGCTACTACATTAAAACAAGTCACTCGCACATTCACACACAGATTTAAGCAATAGGGTAGCGGCGAAGCAATTATAACCTCAAAAATATCTGAAAGGCATAGAATTTATTACGATTTTTTTGTTTTCAAAGGTAGTTATAGGTATACGTATACGGCATTTGGCAGGAGTAATACATGTGAAAATAGAATGGAAGTCGATGAACGGAAATGTGTGGTGAAACTACCTTGGAATATACATATGTGGTAAACTAAAATAGTCATAATAAAAAATAAATCACAGGTTTTTAAATACGAGAGAAAACTGGCATTGCGAAGATTATAATATATATTCTCCACCTAAAATCTCAAGAGGTTTAGGTGCGCACCGGCATAGCGCGCGCTTGGTAACCTCAAGGGGAATGGTTCATATCTTTTAATTGGACATTTTTGTACCTTTTTGACGTGACAACGTCTAATAAATCGATGAACGCCGGCTACACGCACGAAAAAGTGTCCCGTTACGCTTTGTCCCGTTACACTTTGTCCCGTTACGCTCATTGTACTTACGCTTGCGCCGCATCTATCTCTCTTCCACTCGATTGGAACAACCGTCGATTTGACTTTTTTGAGGCACATTAAACTTGAAACACTCCCATTCGTTTCCTACTTTTCCTATCATCGTCCCATCCTTAACAGAATAACACAGATTGGAAGAAGTTAAATAGCAAACATGTATAAAAGTTATAGTTAAAATAAAGTAATAAACATATTTGAATAAATGAGTGCAAATAAAAGTAAATTTATCAATTAAATTGTACATTTCATTTCACTCCTTCTTTGTATCCATACAAAATAGTGATAATTCAATAAAAATGATTCAATTTTATTCATAAAAGTAAGCAATCATTTCATCAATGTTTTGTTATGACGTCACGTTAAACTATCGTCCGTAAACCGACTTTACAGACAACCAATTTCTTAATAACTATGATATAGTGATATTAAATCAGCTCAATAAGGTTAAGGTTTATTTGTAAGAAATATTTGCCAGACTGGTTTCAGTCGTTTAAGCAAAACAAACATACAAACATAACTTATACTTAGTATTATAATGTGTGTTTTAAAATGTTTCAAGATAAAATTTTAGTAATGACGTATAAGTTTAACTTCTAATGTGTGATGAAACTTTATATTATTAACGGTTCAATGAATTGTTAGTAAGATAATCCTTATTTTGTTAAAAATTCCTTGTCGAAAATCAGTTCCAAAACCTGGGTTTAGGATTTTTCCACGTCTTTTTCGCTTTTAAGGGGCCCGCCTACCTGGGCACACATACGGTGTGCAGAGCTTCAGGAAAAACAACGCGATTTCAAAACTACTCAAGATATCCGAGTGGGGCCTATTTACGAATAGCATTTAAGAGTTCGCTGAGGACCGAAAAGTACTTTTAATTTCGGATTAAGTTTTTAAACTGTATTTTTAGAAGCGTTAAAATGCCAAAAACGCGTGTTTTCAGAGTAATTTTTAGGCATAAAACAATCAGTACAGATTCTTGAAAGCACTTAAGGGGCTTGCATAATACCTTTATCTTCATTTCTCCGCCATATAATGTTACGGTCACCGCTCAAATTTCACAGTTATCCTGTGACGACGAGACGAATGCGCGCCAGTTCAGAGACTTGCGCTTAGAGGCTATACCGCGCTGGAAGCACCAGCGAGCGTCGCGCTTATCATCCCGCCTCACTAACACACATACACCCCTGACGAGGCGGGCCCCTTAACGGAGCCGTTTCTAATAGTAAAAATCTACGTTTATTCCATTTTGCCATCTGCTGGTGATGGCACAGTATGGTTACGATTCAGGCAGCGAAATCTAGTGGCGAGCGCAGAAAATAAGTTTGTGATTTGAGTCTTGAAATTTTTATGTGTAATTGAAAATAGAATATTTTATTGATAGGTACATTTTTCACGCTAGGCATTATTTTAAAACAATTTTACTTTAAATTACGTGTCCAATTTTCGTATTATGAAGTTTTATGCAACATGAACGACATGATAACACGCATGAATTTGCTTCACTGGCGGGAACTGAATGACTCACTTTTTTTTGTGTGTTTAATTTGTTTAGCTGCTTCCATATTACCTCTTTAACCTTGGACACGTTTTAAAGTTTGATATTTGGAACCAAAAATTGACAGACATAAAAGTGTAATTAATAAAGTGCATTACCAAAAAAAAAAAGATTTACATAATTATTAGGGCAAGACATATACTTAAATGATATATTTATGTGCATAGCGTGTTACATGATCGTCAAGCAAATAAACCAAACCGTGGTCTACTACAATATTTGAATAAACTTTGGGGAGAGAAATTTTCTCAAAATTTTAAGCATTCTAGTCTGTTGGCAAAACCAAAACGAAAAAAAAAAATTGGTTGTCTGTAAAGTTGGTTTACGGACGATAGTTTAACGTGACAGCGTCATAACAAAACATTAATGAAATGATTGCATACTTTTAAGAATAAAATTGAATCATTTTTATTAAATTATCACTATTTTGTATGGATACATTGAAGGAGTGAAATGAAATCTACAATTTAATTGATAAATTTACTTTTATTTGCACTCATTAATAAAAAAATATGTTTATTACTTTAACAAAGAGATTATTTTAACTATAACTTTTATACATGTTTGTTATTTAACTTCTTCCAATCTGTGTTATTTTGTTAAGGATAGGCCGATGATAGGAAAAGTAGGAAACGAATGGGAGTGTTTCAAGTTTAATGTGCCTCGAAAAAGTCAAATCGATGGTTGATCCAATCGAGTGGAAGAGAGATAGATGCGGCGCGAGCGTACAATGAGCGTAACGGGGCAATGTGCGTAACGGGACACTTTTTCGTGCGTGCAGCCGGCGTTCATCGATTTAATAGACGTTGTCACTTCAAAAAAAAAAAGACGGATACGACGTATTATCTTTGAATATATATTCAAAGGTATTATTGAGAGTCCGTGTTAACTCGCATGGCGGCCACGTATCCATTTTTATTAACAACATGAATTACGTGTTTTGTTTTACAAGGTCACATGCTTCGTATAACCTTGGGTTTTCTTTCTTTTACATCCATGTATAATTTATTCTGGCTAGCGATTTGCAGGTGGTTCCCAGAACTGCGCGCGGCGTGAAATTCTTCAAATTCCTGTCACCGTCACTGCGTCAGGCATGCCACCATCGACCACGCGAACATTTTTTTTTGTCGTGTCGGTAGAGAAAATGTACTATACTCACTGACCCCGACACAGGACGCCCGAATAATCAACGCTCGTACATCTTAAGAATTTTTTAAGTGTAACTTTTTTTATCGCCAGTGAATAAATCGAAGTGATGACGTCATCATAACGTAACTAAATTGAAACGGACAGTGGGCAACTATAAGACCATTAGGTTTCCATTATAACACACTTGAATGTTTGTGCCCGTTGAATACTCGCATACATGCTCACTCACTACTCACAAACATGTACACATTCTTATACGTATAGCCTTTGAATATATATACTGTATAGAAGTCGCGAGCGGATAGGATTTACTCTACGCTTTTCAAGAGCGTAAAATGAGCAGCTTGGGAACTTCGCCGCTGCAGTGCGCTGCCGTAACGCCTTGTATCGTCTTAGGTTGTTATTTGCACGTTAGAGCGCAGCACTGTCGCCCGCTGTCATCCCCCCCCCCCCCCCCCCCACCACGCCCTGGACAAGCGTCAGCGACAAAACCGGTTTGTTCATTCCCCTGATCCCCTCCTTTCCAGCTGCCTTACAAACATCTGCAGGTTTCTACCCCGCACGCTGTACGGAAATAACATACCATTATAAAGTATTTGAAAACACACCGACGGGACGGTCGCTCCACGCGCCAAGCTTTGACCATGGAGATAAAATTCTAGGGTGCTAGGGAACAATATGTAACGTCACAATTCGGTCACAATAGCGGAAGTCAGCAAGCTGACTGACTGTTTACATTTTTTCATTGTACATTTTTACATTTTTACTCTTTCAGCCCATGTAGCAGATTTCGGAACTATTAAATATGCTAGCATAGATGTGAAGTAGGAAGTTATTTTTTTTTTCCCCTTTAGTGTAAGGTGTATAGGGCAGTTCGTGACAACAGTTATACAACCTTTGGCGTGTGACTTCGGTTGTCGCTTCCCGTTTCGTGCTGGCCGAGAATATGACGTAATGACTGACGTGATTCGCCTGCGGCGAATTTGTGTTATTTAATTGTTATTTGATTTTATCGCCTGATCCGGTGTAAACAATATAAATTAGCATGCCTGTCTATGGTATGATGGGAAACTGGAGTTTATTTATTTTTGGTATTTCGTTGATACATGAAAACGTTTGTGGGTGTTATTGACACAAATAGTGCATGGTAAATAAAATATCTACTAGTTGGGATTTTGTGGTGTTTATAGCAAAAACACACGGTGAATATCAAAACAAAATCGCCGCGAATCACGTGAACTCTAAAGTTTCGTACGAATTATTTTTTATGACACGTGAATCTCCAAACATCTTACGTTATTATTTTCGTTGTTATAAACAAATGGGTCATCCCTATTACTATGTCCAATAATTACAGTCACAACTAATAATACTGCGAATGAGTGATTTAGCAGCTGTAATTTGTCATATTTGAAATAAATCACTATCAGAAAAATTAAGACATTAAATGTCAACGAAAGCATAGAACATATTGCAAACCACCACGCACACGTACTACTTATACAAATATATTTAGTTGAAAAACAATGGTTCACTCATGTAGCGTCATCATATATATTATTGGTGTTTAAGTTTTTTCAGTTTACTATTTTTTTTTCACATTTGTCTGAGATTTATCACGTGGCTGATTTATTTGGGGGTCAGCTTCTGAAATATGTTCATAATGGAGTGTCAAAGAACAAGGACTGGAAGCAGTCTCCTCTGTGTTGAAGCTTTGTTCAGTTAGTGGCGGGGATTTGCATGGTGTGAACATTCGAGGAACGACAAAATAATTTCATGACTTCTTAAGTTCATTTTTTAATTGATTCACTTCAAAATGATCAGCGCATATCACACGGTTTCTAAGTTTGTTGTCTGATAGTTCCAGAAGTTTGTCGTTACCACTTTTCAAAATCCATTCAAGACATCTTTAAAAAAAAAATGTCATTAGAACCTGTTTTTATCAATCAATATCAGTAACCACAGTGTACCTACTATGTCATTATTAAAATAACCTTATCAAGTAATACGTACATTAAAATATGCGTACATTGAATTAAATTACTGCTAAAAATATTATTCTGTCTCAACATTCAAGATTAAATATTACTTATGCGTAGTGTATTACTAGGTTGTGATGAAATTCTTTCAGTAGGTTATGAAAATAATCACATATTATTAAAACGAAAATAATTACACACTTACACGTTTGCAAGATTTTGGTGTTGAAAAACACATATATTGAGACGCCAAACGAAATAAGGGGAAAAAAAACTTATTTGTGTTGATATTTGAACCACGCCATTGTTCTCATTTCATTTACACTAATAATGTAAATACTTTCAATTTATTATTGTTAATAATAAAAATCCTAAAATGCAACGTTAGCACAATCATTTTCCATTTTTACTACGGTCCTAACGTAATTATCATGACTGTTAAGTGTTTTTGTGTATTGGTAAATTTGAAGGTATGTCAACGTAATGGGAAAAACGCCGAACAATATTTTATATTTTCATGTTGGATAGGGCACACACTTAAGTGTTCGTTAAACTTGAGTGTCGCATAAACCTTTGTGTTTCTTACATGTGTATGGTTGAAGGTAGAATTTTATTGTTTCAACTTTATACCTAATCGTGAATTTCAGCGCTACAAATTATTTAATTTGCGTTAGTTGACGTAAATTACATTGTAAAAATTTACATACACCATACGGTAGGGTCATCATGCGCAACTCATAACAGTTGTGTCTACAAGAGTCGTTTTGTTTTGTTTTGCAAGAATTTAATTTCCTCAATATAATAACACACTTCACGTGGAGGTGAACGAGAATAAAATATGTTAATTATTGTCTTGTGAAATCACAGAAAGTATTACTTTTCTCTAATAAATTATTGCTCGAGTAAATTAGTTTTCACATTATATCCCTATGAAGTTTAGTAAACCATAAAGTTATAACGGTTTCAAAGGCTAAATTTCTTGAGGGCTTTCTTTTTTCAAAGAGAAAAAATGTTCTATTTACCAATTTAAGCAATTAACTGTAGCGTCAGCATGCAGGGATTGATATTTTCACCTATCATAATCTTGGCAGTGAATTATAAGCTAAAAGCAACCTCCATTGTTATTCTTCGGAATTTTAATAAACCGTTAAAGTTATTTATTACTAACTTTTCAAGCTAGTGTTTTACGCTAAGCAATGCAAAGTAATTAAAAAAAAAATACCGTCCGTGTCTTTCATTGGGAAACTGAACATAGATATATACCCGTGGTACTGTTTCTCGTATTAAAACAACCAGTGTAATCACATTTATTGCCCATTCTGAAATTTTCCATCGTTTCTCGAAAACTAAGAACACCGCTTACAGAACGAATATACTCAACCGCATCGCACCCGAAACCAAAATCTGAGGAAGGAACTGTGAAATGCTCGCCCTGGCGAAACATTCACTGCAGCTCAAGGTCGTTCAACGGGAGTTTGTGCGTCACAAAACTGTAGGGATGAAAGGTGGGGTAGAGGGTGGGTGGAGGACAACGCGTGTTTGTTGGTGACTGGGGAAGGGTTGTTTGAAGAGTTCGACTCTTGTCCGCTAGGGACCACCACAAGTCGATGCCCTAGAGATGGTGGCGATTGCGGCGGTGAATTAACCAACTGGGAGTGCGTCGTTTGCCCTACAGGCGTTTGCCCTAAACGCATTTTCGAAGCATATTCTCGCATTCCTCATTCCAAACAGGCGTTTGCCCTAAAAGCGTTTGCCCTAAAGGCGTTTGTCCTAAAGTCGTTTGCTCTACAGGCGTTTGCCCTACAGGCGTTTGCCCTACAGGCGTTTGCCCTAAAGGCGTATGCACAAAATGTTTGATAATCACATTCGGACCAAGCTCCGGCATTTGCCCTAAAGGCGTTTGCCCTAAAAGAAGTTTTTCGACAGTCGTTTGCCCTACAGGCGTTTACCCTACAGGCGTTTGCCCTAAAAGTTTGCGAATTTTCAATAATCCGAAAATGAATGCTTGCCGGCGTTTGCCCTAAAGTCGTTTGCCCTACAGGCGTTTGCCCTACGAACCGTTTCGAAGATAGATCTCCTTACGTGTGTCGCCCCTGTTGACAAATGTTGGAACCATTCTCCAAATGAGTACAAAGTAAAAAATTCACAAATTAGATGGCAGCACATACGGTTTGCTTTCCCAACGTTTAAGTCTAAGAATGCAGCTGGTAATTGAACCTTACTTACAACAGATGGTGCGCCAATCTCAGTGACTGGATTGTATTTTTTAAATAATTTTTTAACAGAGATGTTGATGATTTAATATTTTCCATGGTTGGGGGAGGGGGGGGTAACTAGCGAACAAATTAACTTAATTTAATATTGCTGCTATATATAAAAACAAGCGTTAGCAAAAGGAGCTTACAAAATTTTATTATCCTTGCCTGCTGGAATTTTCACTTGAAGTCGTCCAAAAAACGATGACCCTAAAATAATTTAAGGCTGAGGATTATATATATGCATTTATAAAAACATTTTCAGTGTTTAAAAGTTACTGTTAAAATAGCCTTTGAGACCTTCATGCCTATTTTCAATTTTTGTATAACGTGTGCCCAACTGAATCTGTCGTTTTATTAATATGTTTGTAGAATGCGGTGAAAATACTTCCATCGAGAGTGTGCATATTTTGCTAATTCGCCCAGACCATCTTTAACTTTACCCCTAATAAGTTTTATGGGAACAAGTGAAGTATAATAAAAGACTGATTTAATGTGTGACAGCCAATGAAATGTAGGTACAACTTTTCAAAATGCATTTAATCAATTCATCCATATTGCCACAATATTTGAATGAATGTCATAGGTATGAGTGTAAACTAGGAACGATTTTGATATGTCGTGGAATGTACAATAATGAATTACGTAAAAGTATAATTAACATAGAAAGATCATTAATTATAACTCTGTTTCAGATGCTAATGAATCAGCATATTCGCAAAAAAGGTGTAATTTTAGTTAATATATTTTCAAAACAATTAAACAAACAGAATTTACTGGAAAATATGTTATTCATAACTTAGTAGGAGCAAGTGACGTCTTTTCACCATCACCTATGTTTAATAAATAAATACGTTATTTGTTATTTTTGTTTTGTCTCATTGCTATGTTCATGCTGTGCTGGAAAGACTTCTAGACTTCTAGATAACAATGACAGTTTTATTTTTGAGCGCGCAGTGTATGCCATGTTGTCTACGTGTCGTCTTTGAAATCGTACAAATTACTTGTAGTTTTTATTAGTTTAGTTTCATATTTTGACATGGTTTATGAATCCAAACAAAACATCAATTTGTATACAACCTTAGTACACATAACATGGTAATTGTATGATTTCTCAGCCGTATTTATAGTGATATGCGATTACGTAATAGAAAAGGTGTTTTCGTGTATGCTACTGAAAGAGTTCACCCCTTAAAATTTTATTTATGTGCTATGTGATGAATGCCCTATTGCGATACTTATGTAGGCCCTACCCGGCAGCCTAGTATTGAGAGCTAGGGCGGTTTAGCATTGAGCTTGAAACCATTGTCTTAAAATCCCACTCGCAGAAAGCAGTGTTTCACTTGTTTTTATTTCGTTCTTATTCATGGATACTATTACTAAAATTATTTATTACCGCGATTTGTAAATTTTTTTATAAGAATATATGTATAAAGTTACACAAATGTTTCAAATTAATCGTTTTTAGGGTATTCCTTAGTAGGCATACTAGGCAGAGATTTGCTTAATTAAGTGTGGTAGGGACGACATTTGGAAATTTCTGTGATTGTTCGGAAAATTTCTTATATATAACATAATATTATTTGTTTATATTTATATATATGCAAGTGATTGATTACTATCATGTGTTGAATATTATTATTACTAATTACATGGGCTAGTTTCAAAATTTCCCGATATTTTATAAAATTTATTTTAATTTGTAACTTATGTTTTAATATTTGTTATTAAATATGAATATATTTTGTCGCATATAAGGCAGGTTTGTTACTAACAAACTCAACATTTTCGGTTAATTGGAAGACAGTACCCTTCCCCCTCCTTTTACCCATGTATGTGAAGTATAATTACTACAGTTCATACCAGGTAACTTATTATCCATCTCAAGTTTCTTTCGACACATAAATAGCGTGACTTAGATAAATCGAAAGTAATTAACCTCACAAAAGCTTGGAATGTTAAAGGCTGTATTTTTTTTGTCCTTTTACATTTTGTTTCCGTGTCATACTCATTTGAATCGTAAACAATATGGATCGGTATAAACTGATAGACTGTTGTTGATACCGGCCCAACAATATGTCACATTCATATGAAAGCAGTTAACATTTTTGTATTGTTGCAAAGAAAGTATTTGTATCAGGAATTCAAATAAGAGCTTTTTTTCTTTTTTATGTGCCTTCTTTTCTTCCCCTTCCCCTTCTCCCTCTAAGGACATAATGTAACGCATTAAATAACAATACAACGGAGTTGACAGTTGTCTTTCTCGGAACATAACCGTCAAATATCGAGTAAAAAATATATTTTACAATATATAAAGTATTAATATTGTATAAACGACATATAATTTAACGCTTTGAGTTTATTATTCGCACATTAACCATCATCACTACTAATGCATTTTGACAATTCAGATAGGCGCTATATGCGTAAGTAATTACTTATTATGTTTTTCTTATTTTTATTATTAATAACGTATGCTTCACAATTAATACTTAACTTAGTAATTTTGTTTAATTTTTCTTTTCAGGTATCAATATTATTTATTTATTTTTGTTTTGTGTCTGTCAGGTTACACAGCTTGTTTACCTCTTGTAACATGGGAAATTACCTCGGCTACCAAATCTATAGATTATCTATTTTAGAGATGAAAAGTCTATACAAAAGTACTGACGAAACAACTTTTAAACGCCTATTTACAGTATTGTTAACTGGAAAATATAGTTTTTAATTTTTTTTTATGTTTGTCTATTTGTCTGTATTTCTGTTCCGGCATCAATTGAAAACTACTGGTGGGATTTTGATAAATTTTTTTTTTCAAACAAAGGTCTTCGGATGTCGTTTATACTATGCTATATGAAATTGCGGAATTCCACCCCTAAAGGGGTGAAAAAAGGGTAAATATGGTTTTAAGATTACCAATTAAATCTCCAAATTTAATGTAGCAAAATGAAAGATTTTTGGTACCAATAATAAACGTAACTTAATGGAACTAATAACCGCAAATTTTAATTACTAAATTCAACCCCTAAGCGGTTAAAAAGGGGTGAAAATTGTGTTCATGATTATAATCATATCTTTGAATTTAATAAAGTTTTACAAAATATAATGGGAACCAATAATAAACACACAAAAACTATAAACAACAAAATCATCATATTTCGAAATTCAACCCCAATGGGTGAAAAAGGGATAAATATGGTTTGAAAATTGAAAAATTATATCTCCGAATCTAATAACGCGCAGTAAAATACCATGGGTACTAATAATAACATTCAAAAACTACCAACAAAAATTTTATCATTTTGCAAATTTCAACCCCTAAAGAGGTGAAATGGGTACCTATATATGGTTTTAAAATAAAAGTTTTATCTGTGAAAATAATCTATTGTAAGAAAAGATATTGACTACCAATAATAAACATACTATTTCTACCAACCACGAATTTTCCATTTAGTGGAATTCAAGCCATAAGCTGTGAAAAAGGGTTATAAGTATATATATTTTAAAAATAACTAAGCATAAAGAAAATAAATGTTAGTAATAATAAAGACTTAAACACTACTAATCAAACTATAATCATTTAGCGAAATGCAATCGCTAAGAGGTTAAAAAGGGGTGAATAAGATTTTGAGGTAATTAATGCAAATTATGGAAACCCCAGAACAAAACGAACTGGAATACTTCTTCATTGTGTACTTCAGCTGTATGTTGTGTATACATTATGGAATAAAATAGTATGAACAATATGTAGGAGTTTAACCGCATTAGTACTATTATGCTAATTAAGAAAATGTTTAACAGCTAGTATTCGCATTATTTACCTATATGCTCGTAATATTTTAAGTAATCATAGCGTAATGCACGTCTGACAGCTGAAATTGAAATAAGCAAAGCCCCGGAAAAAAAGTTGAACCTTTTTCCAGCGATATTTTTGTTAAATCGCCAATACTGTTTTTTTTTTTATCATACGATTTTTTTTTGGTCGAAGACCTTTCATCACCTTATGTTCCGAAATATTTTACAGAAAAAATATTCGATAACATTGAACTTAGCGCAGAGAACCATCTGTTGGTGAATCTAGGAAGTTCATACCAAACGAATTCCCACCAAACCTCGATATAGGCTTACATAAGTGCCATCTAGCGACGTTTTTGTAAACTTTGCATTTAGAGGGAAAAAATTTATTGAGGTACTGCCACCTGCGGAGGAAATTTAAACTACAAGAACACTGTTTGAATCGATACATAATTGAAATAATCTACATTACCCAAAATAACCTAAACTTCATTTACCCTAAAGTCATTTGCCCTACAGGCGTTTGCCCTAAAGGCATTTGCCCTACAGGCGTTTGCCCTACAGGCATTTGCCCTAAAGGCGTTTACACAAAATGTTTGATAATCCCATTCGGACCAGTCTCCGGCATTTGCCCTACAGGCGTTTGCCCTAAAAGAAGTTTTTCGACAGTCGTTTGCCCTACAGGTATTTGCCCTACAGGCGTCTGCCCTAAAAGTTGGTGCGGTTTCGTTAATCCAAAACATAAGTGCTTGCCGGCGTTTGCCCTACAGTCGTTTGCACTAAACGGCATTTGCCCTAAAGTCGTTTGCCCTACAGGCATTTGCCCTACGTTTAGGGCAAACGCCTGTAGGGCAAACGATGTGTACCCAACCAACTACCTCAAAACCGTATTAGAAATTTTAACCTGGGCTGGCGACTTCTATACAGTATATATATTCAAAGGTATAGCTGTGTAGTTTCACTTTTAAAGGGAGTGGCAGCCTCGTACTTTTTTTTGACGTGAATACGTCTTAAAATTGCTTCCATTGTAGGAGGCAATTCAAAAAACGAATGATAACAAAATCGGGGCATACAGTTTGTGTTGCAGCTACATATCTATCATCTCCATCCAAAATTTAATTACACCACTGGATAGCTAAAGGTAAAAGACTTCATTACGCCTTTGAATATAAAATATTACGCTAAGTGAGGACTTTGACGCATCGCGCGCGGTGGAGGGGGAAGTGCCGCCATTTTGAGGTCATTTTGGTGCGTTTCGAGATTTCCATTTAGTATAACTTTTGACTCGCAGAAGCTACGACTTTTGTTTAGGTTTCAATCGTCAGATCTCGTCAAAACCAATCAAGTTTTTATATAAAACATTAGTGTAAAATAGTTACAGAAAATATATATGGTGTTAAAATAAAGATATATAATGTCGGCCTATACGCGACTTCTTAGTGTTCAAACATGATTATAACATACTTAAAATAGCGTATTTTATGTTTTGTATATAAAATATTACCTGTTTCGTACACGTATTCACGTAAAACGCACGGCCGTGTCCATGACACAGCAACATCCCATTTTTTGTTGTTAAATTTAGGTTAAGTGTGTTACATGAATAATTCTTGCAAAAATTAGTTTATATAGTTTAATCCACCCCTTCCCCCTCCCTAAGGAGATTAGGTCTTCGCACATCTAGGTGATAGTAACTAATATGAAAGGTTGTTCAAGTTAGGTCTGCGACATTTGAAATATAAAATTTCAGGAGCGAGCAGTCAATTTAATTTTTTATTCCTAACCTCACTAAAAACTAAGTGTGTTTGGGAGGGGTCTGGGTTAGGGAGAGACTCTAAGTGCATCTCAGGCCGAAGCCTATACGCTCTAATCATGCAGGGTGTTAGCCATGCAGGAGAGGTAGCATGCATCGTGTGCTAGGAGGGGGATTGGTCGGCCATGGCAGCGATTGGCGCCATGACTAACTCCCCTCACTGACTATACTAGACTAAAACTATGTAAGTTGGGCTCAGGTAAAACCTGCATAGACACAGGGAAAACACTGGGTTCTGACATGCGGGATGAAAATTTCATGCATTAATAACAAGCAGGTTGGTTACGGGAAACAGATGGATGTTTCTGGAAGAAGAGTTGGACAGAGTAGAAATACACTGCTAAGCAAAGGGAGGGAACTTGGACATTGCTGCCCGCATTTCATTGGGTGGCGCTGGTTGTTTCGGGGGCGACTTTCGTCGTTTCCCGCCAGGCTGCCAGCCAGCCAGTGCAACCACTCACCACCAGGGGCGCTTGCGTCCCTGGTCACTAAATCCAGTACTGGACAACTAGAAAAGCGGACCACAAGTCCAAGTGCCCAACCCCCGCATGGTAGACTCTTTTCTACTCTGTCCAACACTTCATTCAGACCATCCTCTGTCTCCTGTAAATTCCTACACGTAATGCATGCCAATTTGCATCCCGCATGAATGTGCCCAGGGTTTTCCCTGTGTCTATGCAGGTTTTACCTGGGCCCAACCTATCTCTAGTTATAGTCTAGATTTAAGAGTGAGGGGAGTTAGTCATGGCACCAATCGCTGCCATGGCTGGCCAATCCCCTCCTAGCACATGATGCATGCGACCCTCTCCTTGCATGGCTAATCCCAGCATGACTAGGCGTATAGGCTTCGGCCTGAGACGCACCTAGGTCCCTCCCTAACCCGGACCCCTCCAAAATACACTTAGTTTTAGTTAGGTTAGGAAAAAAGAAAAAATCTATAGTCAACTTCGGGTATGTTCGGGAGTAGATCGGGAGTCAGTGAATCGTTGGCTTCCATTCCGTGGGACACGCCACAACAACGGAGTGATTGGTAGGTTGAGAAATGAGTCATGCATGGAAAGGGGAGGGGTGTACTTTTTTTTTGGCATTCCTGGCGCTATCTGACATTCCAGTCGCCGGAATGAACACAACTAACGCGCGCCCCTAGCGGGAAAACAGGTCAACGTGCCCTGTCCACATTCCCGGCGTGCCTGAGCCCCGTGTTGTGCGTCCACGTTGCCTTGGAAACCGAGGTCTCGTCTGAAGCGGGAAGCCTTCATTTCACAGACGAGAGAGCCACACCCGATCGTGCATCTTCGGGTTTTTTGTTCATTGTAACTCATGATAACTAATCGTCAATTAGGTTACGTTAGCTACATTATAAATACGTTAAAACATTGTGGACGGTTGATTTGGTTAGGATAGCTACATTAAAGATACTGTGAAATCATGTAAACGGTTTCCTAGCACTGGATAGCTACATATTAAAAAGTTATTTGCTAAAGAACCATAAAATGATTTTACAGTATTTTTAATGTAGCTATACTTACCTACCTAATATAACCAACCATCCACGATGTTTTAAAGTATTTATAATGTAGCTAACCTATCCTAATCGACCGCAATATTTAATGCCCCACTGGTTTATACAATGAGATAGAACGGGGGAAAAAAATGCGAGCATGAACTTCGGGTAACTTCGGGTGTGGCTCTCTCGTCTGTGAAATTAAGGCTTCCCAAGCGATGAACGCAACGAAAACTCACAGTCGGTTTGACTCAAGTGCAAGACGTCACCAATCCTACAATTCGACATTTTAAAACTTTTAGAAATACATAATCCTACGCCGGGCTTCTTTTGATAAATCATGTTTATAACGAAAATAAAAGTCATCTTCAACAGTTTACTTTAAAAGTTTTTTTTCTTTTCACTGTATGAAAGTTCAGGAGGTGTAAACATTATGTACACAGTTAAAAGAACATCGTGGACTTATATGCACATAACGTATGCCGTATGCGTCTTTAAATGTTTTCGGGACACTTCTCTTCAAATATGGCTAGAGACAGGAAATATTCGCTGGTTCAATGACCTCCAGGATAGACTCCAATATCCTCTACACACTCGGGCAAATGCCATCTGTACATTGGCTGCTGACTTGTGAGTCGTCTCGACTGGGTGGCCTGTGATTCGACACTTCTATGAGTGAGGGTCTCTAATTGGCCCTTATTTCTCCAGATTAAACAGTGAACCAATGGCAGATGCAGCACTAAGGTATAATTATTTGAATTTTAGCATAACATGAAATGAATTCGCGAATTTTTCAGGTCTCTAAATATGGCTGTCGAAAACGCAAGAAAGTTCGGAGTTGAACAATACTTGCTTTGCGACTTTGCGTTATTGCGTCTTATTTAAACTGGTACTCTAAAATGTGATTGCTGAAAATGTTACTTCTTGGGTAGTTTATAAACTAGGCAAGAAAATCGCAGACGTTTATAAAGTACGCGACTTGCTAGACGTCACCAACGTATTAGAATTTTAAAACTTTAGATAGCAAATTTGTCTGCCAAGTTTCTTAGTTGCGTTATTGTGGCTTACGAATTTAAAAAAAAAAAAAAGTACTCTATGATGTGGTCGCTCATATTTTTGCGTTTTGCGTTTCTTGTTTAGTTTATAATGCAAAAATGTTCAACAACAACGTTTTCAAATAACTGTTTGTAAACTACGCACGGCGCAAAATCGCAACGTAAGCAGCGCCCAACATCCAACTTCTTGCGTTTTGTCTTATGTTTCCCTTCCATGTTTGAAGTTTTCCCGAAAACCTTTAAAGACGCAGATGTTACCTGCATAGAAGACAACGATGTTGTTTTTGTTATACAGCCTGCATCACGTTTGCACTTGATAAGCTTTCTTACAATGAAAGAAAATAACTCTTTTAAATAAAATTATTAACATGTGTTTTCATGATAAATATGAATTATCAAAATAAGCCCAGGGGACGAAATTATAACCTACGTTCCCTAGTTTTGTTGTGTGTTGTATCCTTGTTCGCTTGCGATTTCTGCGAAGTCAAACACTATCAACTTATCGTCTCCAACTTTGAAAACAAAGTTTGAGGGGTGATTTGTACTAAAAATGGCTTTTGTTTCCTCAATCAAATAATGTTAGACAGATAGACGGATAACCTCAAACATATTTAGAATTCTGTCAAAGTATTATTTAGCTGAGTTAGCTCGAACTACTCTTAGGAATAATAATAAATTGAGACAAATGCGATATTTTTATATTAAGATAATTTTCGTGATTTATGTGTTTTAAACATTTTGATCATTTCCATCCCTTTGTTAAATTTTGACATAATATCAAACTTGGCCAAAATTTACCATTTACAGATTTTATTAATCATTCATAGTAGTATATATTGGCCGGTCCTGCACCAGTGCTTCTGGCTGAGGTTCCAGGTGCCGACAGCCATCTTGTATTGTGACATCACGGCGGCCATATTTCATGTACTTAACCTTAACATTCAACCTTGACCTTCAAAAATTTCCAAAAATGAACCAAAATTTTCTCAAAATTCTTCAAAAACCAGCAAAATTTCCAGTTTTTAGGAAAACAAAATTATGCCAAACGATGTAACAAAATTTGAAAAATAAAAAAATTATTTCCAGGGAAAAATTCCCAATTTTGTCCTCAAAAAGTCCAATGGCATCAAAAATCCTAAAAGTGGCTTAAGAGTTCTAAAAGCAAGCCACAATAAGCCACCGAGGTCATGAACGGGACAATTAAGATGACATGGCTGCCATTTTGAACTATGATGTAACTGTTGCGATTATAGTTACGGCCGCCATCTTGAAAATCCGTAACTTTTATGCTATAAAATTTGATTTTTTTCAAAATTCATAAAAAAAAGTAATTATTAAATTGTTTACAAAAAATTCCGCCATCTTGAATTAAGACATCACTGTTGCACATTTCGTTATGGTGACCATATTCGATTCTAGAAACGTTGCATGTTTCATTACGCCCGCCATCTCTAATTATGATGTAAACATTGCCATTATCATTATGCCCGCCATCTTGAAAATATGTATTTTTTGCTAGAAAATCAGGAAAAATTAAAAAATTAAAATAATTAATCAATTAAAATTTTAATAAAAAACACTCCGCCATTTTAGATTATGTCGTCATGACCGCCATATTTTAAATACGTAATTACTATCGGATTTTAAAGGGAAAAGATTAAAAATTTAAAAAATTTAATTAACCAAATGATAATAAAATTTTAATAAAAAACGCACTTACATCACGAAGCCATCGGTTTGAACCCGATGAGGGGAAAAAATGACGTAAGACCCTTCTTCCATGGAAGCCACCGACAAACTGACCTTACACACTAATGCCAAGGTAAGTATATATATCGCCAGCTAAATGCCATGGCCGCCATCTTGTTTTATTCTGCTGGAGGCCGTCATCTTATTTTAGTCTGCTGAAGACCGCCATTTTGTTTTTATCTGCACTAGGCCACCATATTGTGCTCGTCTGCTAGAGTGCGCTACCGCCATGTTAGTTTAAGTTTTACCTGCTAGAGTGCATTAATCATTTATTACTGTGACGCCTGCCATCCTGACAGTTGGGTGCCATATTGGACATTCGTAATTATAGTACAAGGTGGACACTAGTAGTTGGAAATAGGGGGTTCAAGAACAGGCGGAGGATCGAGGATCCGGCGGCCATCTTGGATGACGTCATCTAATCCGTATGCTAATCCATGCTAATCCGTATGCTAATCTATGCTAATCTACGCTAATCCATGCCAATCTACGCTAATCCATGCCAATCTATGCTAATCCATGCCAATCTATGCTAATCCATGCCAATCTATGCCAATCAGTATGCCAATCTATGCCAATTCGTATGCCAATCTATGCCAATTCGTATGCCAATCTATGCCAATTCGTATGCCAATCTATGCTAATCCATATGTTAATCCATGCTAATCCATATGCTAATCCATGCTAATCCATCCGCCATTTTATATTTCTAGAAATTTCCACCAACTTCGAATCGTGACGTCACCGTTGCACTTTTCGTCACGGCCGCCATCTTGGATTAGAATTTTTTTTTCGAACTTTTGAAATTCGATGTAATCATCAGCCGCCATCTTGTTTCGTCTGCTGGTGGCCGCCATCTTGTTTTCGTCTGCTGGTGGCCGCCATCTTGTTTTCGTCTGCTGGAGGCAGCCATCTTGTGACGTCATATAGTTCTGTTGGTCGCCACCAGATAGCAGCAGGGATTATTTTATTTTAACTAAAATATTTTCAGTGCCGAGGCTGGGATTCGATCCATGGGACGTGAAAACGTCCAGGATGTCGTGGTTACGAGGCGGACACCTTGACCACTAGACCACGAGACCAATTGGGATATGGTGGAATAAATAATCTATATATGCTACGTACTGACGGCAAGTTTATGATAAATGGGGGAGGAGGGTGTTTTTGCCTTCCTTAATGTATACCTAAGGCCCCACATTTTAAATTAAAATTATTATACAGCCGCCATCTTTAATTCCAGCACAGACTACCAGATGGCGCTAAATTCAAATATTAGTTAGGGAGTCGGCAGGCAGGTGTCGCATGCCGCCATCTTGGTTCTCAAGTTGGCTGGTAGATGTCGCTAGTATCGCGCGCCAAATTCAAAAATTAGTTGCCAGAGGCGCCGCCATCTTGGTTCTCAAGTTGGCTGGTAGATGGCCACCGTCGCCATATTTTAGTTAATATAATCGATACCAGATGACGCCACCATCGCCATCTTTAGTTCCTAGTGTTGCTACCAGAGTGTGCCACCGTCGCCATCTTTAATTCTTAAAGTTACCGCCGGAGCGCGCCACCATCGCCATCTTTAATTCATAAAGTCGCTACCGGATGGCACCACTGTCGGCCATCTTTAATTCAAGGTATTGTCGCCGGATGGTGCCAAGTTTGAATTTAAAAACCTACAAGTGTTATGCAATGTGTAACCAGTCGAGATAAGTTTGGAACCTGTAGCCATATTATTATTATTATTTATTAATGTATGTTTATTAAATATGATAGAGTATTTATAAAATATTGGTGTTGTGTAGAGTCTCTCTCTCTTCTTCTCGTAGTGGCGGAAGACATCTCGAAGGTAGTGTTAGAATTTATGTATTAAAGCAATCACTCTAGCTGAGGAGACTAATAACTTATAGTTACAATTCAATAATAGCGGCAATTAAATGTTTTGAAATTAAAGCAAACAACGTAAATGTTAAACACATATTTATTTAAATCTTATTACAAACAGCAAGGGTTAAGAACAATCGATGATTTAAAAGAAGTAAATAACGAGTAATAAAATCACATAATATTCACACACTACACATCATAGTGACAAAGGCAACATTAACTCGAGACCCAATTATACATAGTAGTATGGGTGGTCGAATAGCCAGAATTTAAGTAGCTGAACATTACAATGAGCGCAATGGAATTTGCCATACAGTTTTATACATTTATCCAGGCGGTTTCCATAAGTCTTTAAAAGTTTGGACTACCACTTTAGTGGAGCGATGCTGTGAGACCCCAGAACTCGCTCGAAATATCCTGCACAACACATTCCAAAAACATGACGTAGCCTATGGTTGACGGCACAAACACCCTGAGTGGCTCTGCGTGTTTCCTCCTGCCCGAACACGCGCTGCTGTGAAAGCCTCTTCCCGAGCACAGACGTCACTCCCGCAGCAGACAAAACAGGCGTATGCTACAGGAGCTAGAACAATTGAATAACCAAATATATTTAGACTACCCAACTACATAAATGACATGAGACAATCCCTGTGCGATAATCATACTTTAAATGTTGTAATGTATGGAAATAAATACTCTCCACTCATTTTTCAAAAATCAATACTTAATTCGACATTCATATTCAAAATCAACACTCAATTAAACACTCATTCTCCATCTGCACCCGATACAGAACTAAGTTACAAAAATTAAGATACACCTCTTAATATCAACTGTTTAAATTTTATTAAATCATAAAATACAATTTATAAATATTCTTCATCCAACTAAACATTATTTTATTCTATATAACATCTACATCTTAGAGCATTAAGTATACTGTACATGTTTCTTTGATAACAGACAAATCTTTAATTTAATGATTGCATTTAATTTTTACAGTTAAATAATATTTTGAAAATTAAATGTTGACAAATTAATAACATGTCCAGCGGCCATATTGAAATTTTGTACTGTGATATAAATTTGAGGACAACGATCCTGAAGAAGCTAGTTGAATCATAGATCTCATCCAGTACCCGTGTACTGTGGTCAAAATGTCTTTTGATCCATCTGCTGAGTATGCAGAGGTAACGTCTGGATTCCGTCGTGTGTTCTTCGTGACAGCTGATGGTCAGTTCCAGCTGGAGGTCTGCAACTTTGGTCATCACTGGGTGTCGAACTGTGACGAGGACAACCTAGATGTACGCAATCAAGCATGTAGTAAGGTCAACTGTGTTATATATCATATACGACCTGACAGTAAATTTCCCACAAGCTTAGACATACTTAAGGCTGCATCAGCAACCGAAACGTTACGTGTGCGTCCAGGACAAGCGTCAATGAAGTGTGAGTTGCGGCGTAGCACCGGCGCGGTTATACCCCTTTTGTGATGTGAGGCACTGAATGTTGCAGAGAAATAATGTCATTTTTGCCAGTACTCACGATAACTGATGTGTGAAGCTGTGCTAGCTCTGCAAGGCTGATGCTAGTTCTACAGGTATGACTGCAAGGCTGCAGTGCTGATGTTGTCTCTAGGATGCTGAATGTCAGACTGGTTGTAACAACCTTTGGTGTCGTAGTACACACAAATTTATAATTCGTCTTCATCACTATCCCCCAAGCCACTATCCGTTCCTTCATCCACATCTTCGTTCGCCTCTTGCGCTTCCTTTGCGTCCTCGATGCAGGTCATAACAGCATGATATAAATAGGTAATAAATTCCTCTTCCTCAGGGAACTCAGCGAGAATGTTGAGGGTGGAGGATGTAAGGTGGTAATGTATTTCATTAAAGTCCATACCTATGTAGCGACGTACTACCTCCATTACAAATTCCCGAACATCGTCCATCGTAACACTGTTTAAATTACAATCGCAAACACTCTCCGCGTAAACACTGGTGGAAGCCATGATGATAGGAGCGTGGTTAGAAGCAGACTACCACGTTAGCATGGAGATGTCGTCAGAGCCCCACACACCACTGGGTGGCAGTTACGGTGACTCCAGAACTCGCTCGAAATATCCTGCACAACACATTCCAAAAACATTATGTAGCCTATGGTTGACGGCACAAACACCCTGAGTGGCTCTGTGTGTTTCCTCCTGCCCGAACACGCGCTGCTGTGAAAGCCTCTTCCCAAGCACAGACGTCACTCCCGCAGCAGACAAAACAGGCGTATGCTACAGGAGCTAGAACAATTGAATAACCAAATATATTTAGACTACCCAACTACATAAATGACATGAGATAATTCCTGTGCGATAATCGTACTTTAAATGTTGTAATGTATGTATAAACATTAATCATTCCGAAGTACTTGAAAAAAAAAATGTAAGTGAGGTGTTATTCACCTTTAGCGCTTCTCGATTTCTGTATCTGCTACCCACGAATTAAATTGAGACGGGAAACCCCACCATTTCACAAAAGACCGGCCATTTCTTCGTTTGAGAACTTTCTCCACCAAATATGTGCCCGGATACATCGTAGGCTGGATCTCTTCAGCATAGAAGCCACCACGAATAGGCTTGTGGTCCAAGTCTTCGAGGTAGTAGGTCCTCGGTTCCGATTCACGAACGTGTGTCACACGGAAAAGTTCAGAACTCCAATTCGCCGTGAAACCTTTCTCAAAGACACCTTTCTGCTTGGAGATTCTCACAATGTCACCAACATTAGCTTTATTATTGCGTGTATCTTTCTTCTTCGTGTTGGTGAATACAGTCCCAAGTAGACGATCATCCTTTACATCTTTAGGCTTCATTTTCGTGGTAGAATGCACTGTGGAATTATATTCACTTATAAGTTTCGACAAAAGATCCAACCAAAAAACACCTCAAAGTCTTTTACAAACATAATATTTATTACTCAATTTCTATCCTACTACAGAATCACTTGCGAAAGCCAGCAATCTTATAAACATTTAGCCCTGCATAGACGTGCAACGACTACTTCTTAGCTCCAAATGGCTCCAAATGCTCCAAACAGCCTTCAAATGCTCCAACAGCTCCAAAAAAAGGCTCCAAATGCTTGACAGCTCCAAATGGCTCCAAATGCTCCAAACGGCTCCAAATGCTCCAAATGCCTCCAAATGGCTCCAAATGCTCCAAACGCTCCAAATGTCTCCAAAAGGCTCCAAATGCTTCAAAAGACTCCAAATGCTCCAACAGCTCCAAAAAATGCTCCAAATGCTTAACACAGCTCCAAATGGCTCCAAATGCTCCAAATGGCTCCAACAGCTCCAAAAGGCTCCAAATGCTTCAAAAGGCTCCAATTGTTCCAAGATCTCCATCTTCAATTGGTTCCAACTGATTCCAATTACTTTTCTTATCGAACTTGGCATGATTACTAACATGTCTTTATTAGTATACATTTTGACTGGCAGTGGTAACGTATTTTGCACCTTTAAGTTATAAGTTTTATTTAGAAATCAGATTTCGATAAATGGTAGATACCATTTGGAAAGAAAATATATTAATTTATCTTCAAGTTTATACACATACATTTAATTTAAGCCATTATTGTATGTAGCCAGCTTCCCTCAGTTCTTTGAGTATGAAGGATATTTCTTTAATGTTCGAATAGTTTCCTGCACAAAGCGATCCATGTAGTAGTCGTAGCCTGTCAACCAATATGTTAGGATCTTCCCATGAGGTATAATCAAACTCTTCTGCTGCGTTCATCATCCTTGCATGTTTATAATAAATATTATCTCTGGTGTCTATCGTTTTAACACCAACCTCAAGGTCACTTTTGTCATCGTGCCAGTGATTATCACAAGCTTGATCAGGATAATTTATTTTATTACGATGTTTCCATCGTTTTGGTCTCAAACCACCATCACAGTCTTCACTCTTGCATGCTTTTGGTGCTTCAGCACAATACTCAATCATGTCAGCCTTAGATGTGTCAGCACAGTCTTCGTTCACGCCAGCTTCTGATGTGTCACCACAGTCTTCAATCATGTCAGCACCACAAACTTGATCAGGATAATTTATTTTATTACGTCGTTTCCATTGTTTTGGTCTCAGACCGCCATCACAGTCTTCGATCTTACCTGCTTTAGGTGCTTCAGTACAGTACTCAATCATGTCAGCCTCAGATGTGTCACCACATTCTTCAATCATGCACGCTTCAGATGATTCATCAAAGTCTTCGACCTTGTAAGCTTCAGATGGTTCTCCATCTTTCTCATTTTCATGGAGACGACTAGATATTGGAGTAAATATATTTTCATTTCTAATGTGGTTACAACTACCTTCGTTTGTTTTAAATTTTAAATTATTATCTTCATCTAGATCAGTAATTTTAGCATTAGCTTTTTCGCCTTCGTTCCTCTTCCGCGATGTTGTAGCCCAGTCTTCGTTATCTTTATTCATCTTAATTGTACAGGTCTTGTAATGTCTATCCAAGTAATATCTTCTACCAAAGGATTTCTGACACTGACTGCAATGAAACGGTTTTTGACAAGGACCCAAATTACACTCGCTTCTCTCATGTCGTTTAGCATTCTTTCTCAAGGTAAACACCTTGCTACAGTATCTACAGTGATGACGTTTCGATACAGCGTCAGATCCTAAATCGGAATTCATATTAGTTACCGAGACTAATGCCAGATGCAAACTAAGAGTTTTAAATTAGATATATTACTTAAATAGAATTTTTTAATTATTTCATCAGCGAGAATTAATTTATCTCATTCAAAGGTACTTGTTGCAAGTAGTTCTGCTTTTCAACAACATATGACACCACGTATTGCTTGCAGGTAAATAATATTTCTTTCTTTCATGCGGGATGCAGGATTCTCACTAACGATCGCAATAAAGGGATGACATCTCTAGACTCCAAGGAGAAGGTAGTTTGTTCTTCCAGTTAGTGTTTCTCAGATTTCTCAGGGTATATATTATTATTTGACTGAATAATGATTTTTTTCTTTTAAATTCCACCTAATAAAAATAAAATAGAAGCACTCAGAGAAAACCATCAGGGATGATGTCGTTTATAAACATCATAAATTACCATTTTTTTTAAATATTCCAAATTTAATCCTGCTTAAGCAAAGAGTTCTAGCACAAGCGGGCTTGTGAACTCTTTGCTTAAGCAACATGAGAGTTCTAGCACAAGCGGGCTTGTGAACTCTTTGCTTAAGCAACATGAGAGTTCTAGCACAAGCGGGCTTGTGAACTCTTTGCTTAAGCAACATGAGAGTTCTAGCACAAGCGGGCTTGTGAACTCTTTGCTTAAGCAACATGAGAGTTCTAGCACAAGCGGGCTTGTGAACTCTTTGCTTAAGCAACATGAGAGTTCTAGCACAAGCGGGCTTGTGAACTCTTTGCTTAAGCAACATGAGAGTTCACAAGCCCGCTTGTGCTAGAACTCTTTGCTTAAGCAGGATTAAATTTGGAATATTTAAAAAAAATGGTAATTTATGATGTTTATAAACGACATCATCCCTGATGGTTTTCTCTGAGTGCTTCTATTTTATTTTTATTAGGTGGAATTTAAAAGAAAAAAATCATTATTCAGTCAAATAATAATATATACCCTGAGAAATCTGAGAAACACTAACTGGAAGAACAAACTACCTTCTCCTTGGAGTCTAGAGATGTCATCCCTTTATTGCGATCGTTAGTGAGAATCCTGCATCCCGCATGAAAGGAAGAAATATTATTTACCTGCAAGCAATACGTGGTGTCATATGTTGTTGAAAAGCAGAACTACTTGCAACAAGTACCTTTGAATGAGATAAATTAATTCTCGCTGATGAAATAATTAAAAAATTCTATTTAAGTAATATATCTAATTTAAAACTCTTAGTTTGCATCTGGCATTAGTCTCGGTAACTAATATGAATTCCGATTTAGGATCTGACGCTGTATCGAAACGTCATCACTGTAGATACTGTAGCAAGGTGTTTACCTTGAGAAAGAATGCTAAACGACATGAGAGAAGCGAGTGTAATTTGGGTCCTTGTCAAAAACCGTTTCATTGCAGTCAGTGTCAGAAATCCTTTGGTAGAAGATATTACTTGGATAGACATTACAAGACCTGTACAATTAAGATGAATAAAGATAACGAAGACTGGGCTACAACATCGCGGAAGAGGAACGAAGGCGAAAAAGCTAATGCTAAAATTACTGATCTAGATGAAGATAATAATTTAAAATTTAAAACAAACGAAGGTAGTTGTAACCACATTAGAAATGAAAATATATTTACTCCAATATCTAGTCGTCTCCATGAAAATGAGAAAGATGGAGAACCATCTGAAGCTTACAAGGTCGAAGACTTTGATGAATCATCTGAAGCGTGCATGATTGAAGAATGTGGTGACACATCTGAGGCTGACATGATTGAGTACTGTACTGAAGCACCTAAAGCAGGTAAGATCGAAGACTGTGATGGCGGTCTGAGACCAAAACGATGGAAACGACGTAATAAAATAAATTATCCTGATCAAGTTTGTGGTGCTGACATGATTGAAGACTGTGGTGACACATCAGAAGCTGGCGTGAACGAAGACTGTGCTGACACATCTAAGGCTGACATGATTGAGTATTGTGCTGAAGCACCAAAAGCATGCAAGAGTGAAGACTGTGATGGTGGTTTGAGACCAAAACGATGGAAACATCGTAATAAAATAAATTATCCTGATCAAGCTTGTGATAATCACTGGCACGATGACAAAAGTGACCTTGAGGTTGGTGTTAAAACGATAGACACCAGAGATAATATTTATTATAAACATGCAAGGATGATGAACGCAGCAGAAGAGTTTGATTATACCTCATGGGAAGATCCTAACATATTGGTTGACAGGCTACGACTACTACATGGATCGCTTTGTGCAGGAAACTATTCGAACATTAAAGAAATATCCTTCATACTCAAAGAACTGAGGGAAGCTGGCTACATACAATAATGGCTTAAATTAAATGTATGTGTATAAACTTGAAGATAAATTAATATATTTTCTTTCCAAATGGTATCTACCATTTATCGAAATCTGATTTCTAAATAAAACTTATAACTTAAAGGTGCAAAATACGTTACCACTGCCAGCCAAAATGTATACTAATAAAGACATGTTAGTAATCATGCCAAGTTCGATAAGAAAAGTAATTGGAATCAGTTGGAACCAATTGAAGATGGAGATCTTGGAACAATTGGAGCCTTTTGAAGCATTTGGAGCCTTTTGGAGCTGTTGGAGCCATTTGGAGCATTTGGAGCCATTTGGAGCTGTGTTAAGCATTTGGAGCATTTTTTGGAGCTGTTGGAGCATTTGGAGTCTTTTGAAGCATTTGGAGCCTTTTGGAGACATTTGGAGCGTTTGGAGCATTTGGAGCCATTTGGAGGCATTTGGAGCATTTGGAGCCGTTTGGAGCATTTGGAGCCATTTGGAGCTGTCAAGCATTTGGAGCCTTTTTTTGGAGCTGTTGGAGCATTTGAAGGCTGTTTGGAGCATTTGGAGCCATTTGGAGCTAAGAAGTAGTCGTTGCACGTCTATGCAGGGCTAAATGTTTATAAGATTGCTGGCTTTCGCAAGTGATTCTGTAGTAGGATAGAAATTGAGTAATAAATATTATGTTTGTAAAAGACTTTGAGGTGTTTTTTGGTTGGATCTTTTGTCGAAACTTATAAGTGAATATAATTCCACAGTGCATTCTACCACGAAAATGAAGCCTAAAGATGTAAAGGATGATCGTCTACTTGGGACTGTATTCACCAACACGAAGAAGAAAGATACACGCAATAATAAAGCTAATGTTGGTGACATTGTGAGAATCTCCAAGCAGAAAGGTGTCTTTGAGAAAGGTTTCACGGCGAATTGGAGTTCTGAACTTTTCCGTGTGACACACGTTCGTGAATCGGAACCGAGGACCTACTACCTCGAAGACTTGGACCACAAGCCTATTCGTGGTGGCTTCTATGCTGAAGAGATCCAGCCTACGATGTATCCGGGCACATATTTGGTGGAGAAAGTTCTCAAACGAAGAAATGGCCGGTCTTTTGTGAAATGGTGGGGTTTCCCGTCTCAATTTAATTCGTGGGTAGCAGATACAGAAATCGGGAAGCGCTAAAGGTGAATAACACCTCACTTACATTTTTTTTTTTCAAGTACTTTGGAATGATTAATGTTTATACATACATTACAACATTTAAAGTACGATTATCGCACAGGAATTATCTCATGTCATTTATGTAGTTGGGTAGTCTAAATATATTTGGTTATTCAATTGTTCTAGCTCCTGTAGCATACGCCTGTTTTGTCTGCTGCGGGAGTGACGTCTGTGCTTGGGAAGAGGCTTTCACAGCAGCGCGTGTTCGGGCAGGAGGAAACACACAGAGCCACTCAGGGTGTTTGTGCCGTCAACCATAGGCTACATAATGTTTTTGGAATGTGTTGTGCAGGATATTTCGAGCGAGTTCTGGAGTCACCGTAACTGCCACCCAGTGGTGTGTGGGGCTCTGACGACATCTCCATGCTAACGTGGTAGTCTGCTTCTAACCACGCTCCTATCATCATGGCTTCCACCAGTGTTTACGCGGAGAGTGTTTGCGATTGTAATTTAAACAGTGTTACGATGGACGATGTTCGGGAATTTGTAATGGAGGTAGTACGTCGCTACATAGGTATGGACTTTAATGAAATACATTACCACCTTACATCCTCCACCCTCAACATTCTCGCTGAGTTCCCTGAGGAAGAGGAATTTATTACCTATTTATATCATGCTGTTATGACCTGCATCGAGGACGCAAAGGAAGCGCAAGAGGCGAACGAAGATGTGGATGAAGGAACGGATAGTGGCTTGGGGGATAGTGATGAAGACGAATTATAAATTTGTGTGTACTACGACACCAAAGGTTGTTACAACCAGTCTGACATTCAGCATCCTAGAGACAACATCAGCACTGCAGCCTTGCAGTCATACCTGTAGAACTAGCATCAGCCTTGCAGAGCTAGCACAGCTTCACACATCAGTTATCGTGAGTACTGGCAAAAATGACATTATTTCTCTGCAACATTCAGTGCCTCACATCACAAAAGGGGTATAACCGCGCCGGTGCTACGCCGCAACTCACACTTCATTGACGCTTGTCCTGGACGCACACGTAACGTTTCGGTTGCTGATGCAGCCTTAAGTATGTCTAAGCTTGTGGGAAATTTACTGTCAGGTCGTATATGATATATAACACAGTTGACCTTACTACATGCTTGATTGCGTACATCTAGGTTGTCCTCGTCACAGTTCGACACCCAGTGATGACCAAAGTTGCAGACCTCCAGCTGGAACTGACCATCAGCTGTCACGAAGAACACACGACGGAATCCAGACGTTACCTCTGCATACTCAGCAGATGGATCAAAAGACATTTTGACCACAGTACACGGGTACTGGATGAGATCTATGATTCAACTAGCTTCTTCAGGATCGTTGTCCTCAAATTTATATCACAGTACAAAATTTCAATATGGCCGCTGGACATGTTATTAATTTGTCAACATTTAATTTTCAAAATATTATTTAACTGTAAAAATTAAATGCAATCATTAAATTAAAGATTTGTCTGTTATCAAAGAAACATGTACAGTATACTTAATGCTCTAAGATGTAGATGTTATATAGAATAAAATAATGTTTAGTTGGATGAAGAATATTTATAAATTGTATTTTATGATTTAATAAAATTTAAACAGTTGATATTAAGAGGTGTATCTTAATTTTTGTAACTTAGTTCTGTATCGGGTGCAGATGGAGAATGAGTGTTTAATTGAGTGTTGATTTTGAATATGAATGTCGAATTAAGTATTGATTTTTGAAAAATGAGTGGAGAGTATTTATTTCCATACATTACAACATTTAAAGTATGATTATCGCACAGGGATTGTCTCATGTCATTTATGTAGTTGGGTAGTCTAAATATATTTGGTTATTCAATTGTTCTAGCTCCTGTAGCATACGCCTGTTTTGTCTGCTGCGGGAGTGACGTCTGTGCTCGGGAAGAGGCTTTCACAGCAGCGCGTGTTCGGGCAGGAGGAAACACGCAGAGCCACTCAGGGTGTTTGTGCCGTCAACCATAGGCTACGTCATGTTTTTGGAATGTGTTGTGCAGGATATTTCGAGCGAGTTCTGGGGTCTCACAGCATCGCTCCACTAAAGTGGTAGTCCAAACTTTTAAAGACTTATGGAAACCGCCTGGATAAATGTATAAAACTGTATGGCAAATTCCATTGCGCTCATTGTAATGTTCAGCTACTTAAATTCTGGCTATTCGACCACCCATACTACTATGTATAATTGGGTCTCGAGTTAATGTTGCCTTTGTCACTATGATGTGTAGTGTGTGAATATTATGTGATTTTATTACTCGTTATTTACTTCTTTTAAATCATCGATTGTTCTTAACCCTTGCTGTTTGTAATAAGATTTAAATAAATATGTGTTTAACATTTACGTTGTTTGCTTTAATTTCAAAACATTTAATTGCCGCTATTATTGAATTGTAACTATAAGTTATTAGTCTCCTCAGCTAGAGTGATTGCTTTAATACATAAATTCTAACACTACCTTCGAGATGTCTTCCGCCACTACGAGAAGAAGAGAGAGAGACTCTACACAACACCAATATTTTATAAATACTCTATCATATTTAATAAACATACATTAATAAATAATAATAATAATATGGCTACAGGTTCCAAACTTTTCTCGACTGGTTACACATTGCATAACACTTGTAGGTTTTTAAATTCAAACTTGGCACCATCCGGCGACAATACCTTGAATTAAAGATGGCCGACAGTGGTGCCATCCGGTAGCGACTTTATGAATTAAAGATGGCGATGGTGGCGCGCTCCGGCGGTAACTTTAAGAATTAAAGATGGCGACGGTGGCACACTCTGGTAGCAACACTAGGAACTAAAAATGGCGATGGTGGCGTCATCTGGTATCGATTATATTAACTAAAATATGGCGACGGTGGCGCCATCTACCAGCCAACTTGAGAACCAAGATGGCGGCGCCTCTGGCAACTAATTTTTGAATTTGGCGCGCGATACTAGCGACATCTACCAGCCAACTTGAGAACCAAGATGGCGGCATGCGACACCTGCCTGCCGACTCCCTAACTAATATTTGAATTTAGCGCCATCTGGTAGTCTGTGCTGGAATTAAAGATGGCGGCTGTATAATAATTTTAATTTAAAATGTGGGGCCTTAGGTATGCATTAAGGAAGGCAAAAACACCCTCCTCCCCCATTTATCATAAACTTGCCGTCAGTACGTAGCATATATAGATTATTTATTCCACCATATCCCAATTGGTCTCGTGGTCTAGTGGTCAAGGTGTCCGCCTCGTAACCACGACATCCTGGACGTTTTCACGTCCCATGGATCGAATCCCAGCCTCGGCACTGAAAATATTTTAGTTAAAATAAAATAATCCCTGCTGCTATCTGGTGGCGACCAACAGAACTATATGACGTCACAAGATGGCTGCCTCCAGCAGACGAAAACAAGATGGCGGCCACCAGCAGACGAAAACAAGATGGCGGCCACCAGCAGACGAAACAAGATGGCGGCTGATGATTACATCGAATTTCAAAAGTTCGAAAAAAAAATTCTAATCCAAGATGGCGGCCGTGACGAAAAGTGCAACGGTGACGTCACGATTCGAAGTTGGTGGAAATTTCTAGAAATATAAAATGGCGGATGGATTAGCATGGATTAGCATATGGATTAGCATGGATTAACATATGGATTAGCATAGATTGGCATACGAATTGGCATAGATTGGCATACGAATTGGCATAGATTGGCATACGAATTGGCATAGATTGGCATACTGATTGGCATAGATTGGCATGGATTAGCATAGATTGGCATGGATTAGCATAGATTGGCATGGATTAGCGTAGATTGGCATGGATTAGCGTAGATTAGCATAGATTAGCATACGGATTAGCATGGATTAGCATACGGATTAGATGACGTCATCCAAGATGGCCGCCGGATCCTCGATCCTCCGCCTGTTCTTGAACCCCCTATTTCCAACTACTGACACTCAATGATATTGAATCTTCGCATTTTTTTTCTTCATATTTGTGCTACAAGATTTGAAACGTGACAAACATGAGTGCTGTTTTGTCAAGCTATGGATTTACAATAAATGGGTCGCAATGGGTGTATTATTCATAAACTATAGCTACACCGCTACACCTAAATGCTATCCTTATATTTAGGTACACAATAAATAGTCAAAATGTATATAAAACTGTATGGGAAACTGAGGATTTTTTTTTGCTTGTGTAGAAACAGCCCTGCAATTTATTTTTAGGGTTTTGAACATTCCATTTGGCTGATATAACCATGAGAGATTTAAGAAAAGCATGCTGTTAGTCTGCTATTATTGTACCATACACACACACACAGTAGGTACATATAAAATTCACCCATGTTTCATCAAATCCGACCACTGAATTAAATCCTATCACTTTCACCGTGCCATTTTAATAAAAATTCAATTGTGTCAAATTTAAAAGTAATAAAAATCTGAGGGTTTCATAACTTTTATAAACAAAATACTTAATTTCTTAAATATAAGTAAAATAAATAGCTTGAAAAGTTTTATTTATTCTTTCCAAGGTTCGTTTTAGCATTGAGGTATTAGAAAAATCGTATCACTACCTACACTGTATTTTTTTTTTTTTTGCAAATGTAAAAGAAATATTTATGTAAAATTATAGATATTTACAAATTTTAACTTTTCCATTAAAACAATAGTCTCAATACAAAATAGTATTCGCAGTAATACTGGGTTCGGATTCTTACCCGGGAGTTTATTCTCCCCCCCCCCCCCCCCCCCAGGGACCACTAATACTTATAGTTATTTGTAAACCGTTCCCTGAATAGCTTTCCAATATTAAAAAACGCACATTAATAAGCAAAATAAAACAAAATAAAGTCCAGTTATTGAATTCCATGGTTTTTTAAAATATTGTTTGATTGTAACATCATTTAAAATATAAAATTATTAATATAATGAAAACAAATAAAACATTAAAATAACATTCTTAAAAGAAAGTGTGTGACTCATGTACGTACTGTTAAATAAAGAACAAATAATTTTTTTTTAAAAAATCCTCGCTACATTTTTTCTTACCTTGATCATAACATTCACCTTTAACACTAAGAAAAATACACAGTTGCGTGAATCGAGTAACTTTATTTACCCTCCAAAGCTTTAATTTAAGTATCACTGTAGACTTGGTTATGAGGTGCATTAAAATTGTTCCTACAACAGGCAAAACTGTTATAAATGCAGCTGAGAACATTTTTTTCTATATTTTAATTATTTGTCACCTAATCTGTATTTAAAGGCATTTTTTTAAATATATATGTATGGTTAACGCCAGATAGTAAATATCTGAAAAATAAATAAATTAAAAATGTTCGGTATTATATGTAAAAAATTGTATTTCATGTAAATGCAGTGTTAAATACGAAAAATGTTTTTTTTTTTGACGTGACGTCTAATAAAACGATGAACGCCGGCTGCACGCACGAAAAAGGATGACTAATTGCCCCGTTACGCACATTGTCCCGTTACGATTTGTCCCGTTACGCTCATTTTACGCTTGCGCAGCATCTATTTCTCTTCCACTCGATTGGAATAACCATCGATTTGACTTTTTCGAGGCACATTAAACTTGAAACACTCCCATTCGTTTCCTACTTTTCCTATCATCGTCCTATCCTTAACAGAATAACACAGATTGGAAGAAGTTAAATAGCAAACATGTATAAACGTTATAGTTACAATAATCTGTTCGTTAAGGTAATAAACATATTTGAATTAATGAGTGCAAATAAAAGTAAATTTATCAATTAAATTGTAGATTTCATTTCACTCCTCCTTTGTATCCATACAAATTAGTGATAATTCAATAAAAATGATTCAATTTTATTCATAAAAGTATGCAATCATTTCATCAATGTTTTGTTATGACGTTGTCACGTTAAACTCTCGTCCGTAAACCGACTTTACAGACAACCAATTTTTTTGTGTTTGTGTGCATCGTGAATGATTCCGTAACCCCGCGTCGAAGGGGAATGAGGGTTAGGAGGGGGAAAAGGGCGGGGAATTCCTTTGACGCCCACGGACGGCGCATGCGCTAAGGACTGCCGCGCCGAGTATTGATTTCCCCGCGCGAGTTCTCGGAACTAGGGAAGCGGTACTCGGCCCAGCAGGAGTGGCCAGACTGGTTGGCTCGCGTCTCCGCGCTCGCCCGCCCACACACGTGCGCTGCTTCTGAACAGCGCGAGTAGTATACACTGGCTGGTCCGGGCTCAGGTGTTAGGTGGGGGTCAGTGACCGACCGACACACGACGTCACGGCGGCCATCTTGAACAAAAAAAATTCCTCAACATTCCTAGAAATATCCCTATTTCGAGGGGGAAAAATTCCTGCTTTGAGGAAAAATATCCCGTTTGGTTCTTCAAAAAACCCAAAAATTTGAAATTCGGAATTGCTCCTTTGAAAGAACCTTAATTCCTAAAAATGACTTAAATTCACCTCCGACAAGCCTCACAAACCCGTCGAGACCAAGACATTGGACCTTGATTGTAAATTTAAAATTCTTTCATTTTTGACCAAAAATTCTTAAAACATTCCAAAAACAAAATTGCTTAAATCAAACCGTTAGTTACCCAATTCATCCCTGACCTCTCTTCAATTCCCGGCAAGAGTAAACATGTAGTTAATTAATTTAAAAATTAAAACAATCCTTAATTACAGTTAAAATAAAATTTAAATATAAAAATTGATCATGAACCCACCATATTGGATACTAGAAACGTTGCACTGTTCGTTACGCCCACCATCTTGAAAATTTGCAATTTTTATGCTAGATAAGTAAGACAAATTTTAAATTACTGAAAAAATATTATTTATCAAATTTTAATATATAGTTCCGCCATTTTGAAGTAAGACATCGCCATTAAAATTTTCGTTATGATAGCTATATCGGATTCTAGAAACGTATCACTTTTCGTTATGTCCGCCATCTTGGAAGTGTATGAGGTCATCGTTGCACTTTTAGTCACGGCCGCCGTCTTGGATTATTTAATGGTGCAATTTTCGTTCCAGACACCATTTTGAAAATCCGTAAATATTATCAGATTTTAACAGGAAAAATCAAAAATTAATAAAAAATAATTACATTAAAAATTTTATTTAAAAAAACGTTCTTGCCTCATGGAATCCTCGGTTCGAATCCGACGAGGTTATTTAATTAAAAATAGCGATGGATCTTCCCTCCAGGAAAACCACCAAACAAACTGACCTCCCACCACTCATGCCAAGGTTACAGCCAGTATTACATCATGGCAGCCATCTTGGGTCCACAATAATGTTGTCTGGTGAAGGTCTCAATCTTATTTTCGTATGTTAGAGGGTGCTGTCACCATGTTAGTTGAAATATTTCCCCTCTAGAGTGCATGAATTATTTATTACCGTAGTATACACCAACTTATCAGTGTCTAGGCAACCATCTTGAAATTCAGAAATTTTTAAACTTCAAATTTGGAAAACAATTCCAAAATTCTATAAAAAAATCCCTTTTAAAATTATAATTTTTCGATCGGCTTAGTTCGATCCTTGTTTGATGCAATAAAAAAATTTCATCAAAAATTACCATAAGAGTGACAGGTTCAACAAATAAAACAACAAAATTACAAACAAAAATGAATTATATAAATTGTACACTACTACAGGAACACTTGCTCAAGTTAGCAATCTAATAAACATTTAGTTCTGAATTGGCTTTAACTGAATAATTCTCAGCTCCAAATGGTTTACTTAAACAGAGACGAGACATATAATTTTCCTGCATAGTATTTTGCTTTTCGATAGAGTGTTTCGATACCATATCAATAAATTGCTTCACAACGTCAGAAGTGTACATTGTAGCCGATGTCTTGGAAGCGTACTTCTTCTCTTGGTCCTCTAACGGTTACGGTTTACCATATACGCAGTTCAGCCACAAGTTATATTTTATAGGTCCGTACGTTGCTACTTCATAGTATGCTGATTTGTAATGTCCTGCTTGATAACGTCAAGAACAGTACAAATGTCTTTCGACTCACTGAACGTATTAATATATAAGTAGTCTTTCAACATTCCACGAAATGCAGATAGTGCATTGTGGAATCCATCATCATTTACCTGTAATGCACCGAGCACAGCACAGTCTTGTGTTTAGTTTCATGTCCAGGCGTCATCGCAATCGGTTGCTGCCCATCTGCATGTGTTCTTGTACGGATACAAGTCTCCAACCGAAACCGAGGATTTGAAATGTCTGCAGGTAGTTCCACAGTAGGTGCATGGACTTCGCCTTCACAGTTTTTCGCGTGTCGTCTCTAACTGTCAATACGTGTGAACCAAAAAATGACACTTAACGCAGCTAAACATAATACGAGGTGGATTCTTCGTACATTTACTCCTCTCATGTCTTCGTGCATCATGGAATAATGCGAACTACATATCGCAGTAGTCGAGCATATGTTTTTCATAACTTCTGAGGGATACTTCACTCTACTTCACAACCCCCCCCCCCAACCCTTTGTGACTGGAAATGCAATTTGCGGCATACACTGTAGTATCCACGTGGCTCCCAATAGTAGCAGGTGTTCCTCAGGGTTCAATTCTTGGGCCATTTATATTTACTTTATTCATAAATGATTTACCTAAATGCTTAAAACATTGCCAATACCACATGTATGCCGATGATGTGCAAATATATATTCACGCAAAAGCAACCGATATCAATCAGTCAATTTGTTCTGTCAATGATGATCTCGATTCTGTCTCTAAGTGGACAAAAGTTAGGGGAGCAGGGGGGAATGGCGATCACTTAAGCAGAAATCCGTTTTTCAACATAAAAAAACATTATTAACGAAGTGAAAAAAATCATACAATTTTGGCACACATTAGACTATATTATTTTATAGTCACCCACTGATTTTCAACAAAACATTAACATTTAAAAAATATTAAGTACATTTACTACATTGATCGCCATTACCCACAGTTTGGGGTAATAGCGATCATGATATGGGGCAATCGTGATCAAAACATCAAATGTCAACTTGTTTTAAACCTGGAATGAAATAAGCGATTTACAGCCATTTGGATAACTATGGCTACATTAACGGATATTAATAATATATGAACAGGGCGCTAGAATTTACATGGTACAATTGGCCCTAATAAAAAAATGCAGCTAATTAGTCTACATCCAAATTAGACTAGGTATGCATTAAAAAAGAAGTAGGTAAGAAGTACCTATACATCGTTAACTGATTCTTTAGAATCATTTTGCATTTTTACGTACACATAAGTCGCAAGTGTAGCCTTCAGGACTCTCCCATCCAGTACAGAGAGAACTAGCCCAAAGCCCACAAACTGTGCACCTATACCACATTTCATTTTCCATACCAAATTCACCTAACACTAAGCATTTTCCCTCATCGCACTCAGAAATGTCATCACTTGTAGCGTCGTTATAAAGATCTCCGTTATCAACATTGTCGCACTCTGAAGATGTATAACTTGAAGCAAACTCCATTTTTAAGTTCCTTCTGGATCTTCTTGCTGGAGTTTTTCTTGATGTAGTGTCCACTTTTGTTTTATTTCGTTGTGCAGATTTGTTAGGTTTTTTTTTCTTTTTTTCGATTTTCTTTTGGGCCTTCATTTCCAAATTCTTCTTTTGTGGTGTGGCAGTCAATATCTCTGAATGTTGTTTTCTTCTACCTTTCAAAACAGTATTCACTGATTGTGCTTTTGCGGGTAGAGGCAAAACACTTTCGAAATAAACTGTAAGACGGTTCCATGTAGAAGTGGGTGCGGCAATTGGTTCTGTTGTAGTCATTTAATTTGATGGCGTGGACTCCTGTTGTGAAGAGGAAGCCTGGGGTACTGTAGTTTGGTTTCCACATTCTATTTCAAGATTGAAGTCTTCATATGTAAATATATTTCCATCCAGAGGCATAATCCCTGTGGCTCTAAATCCTGATACACATTTGGCAATTGTGGCTACATTTGAATAGGCACGATTAAACAGAGCTGCAAAGTCATCCGGCCTAATTATCCTCTGTGCATTCAACTTCATAAAAATATCACATTCCCTATGGTACGCCTTCTTCAGTGGCCCAAAAAATGTGACATCTAGTGGTTGTAAGCGGTGCGAGGAATGGGGTGGAATTGAAACCATGACAATTCCATGGAGTTTCGAAAAGTTATATGCTTAAAGCATCACATGACTGTGATGGTTGTTTAGGATCAACAGAACAGGTTGCTCTGGAGATGATTTCACATGGTCGTGGAAGTGTCGAAACCAGTCCATAAATATGGTTTCATTTGACCAACCATTATTTGAGCTTTTGTACATTGCTCCAGGAGGTCCATCATTTTCCAGAGTAGGGCTCATTCTTTTTCGTGGAAACACAAACAACGGCGGAAGAAAACTACCAGCAGCATCCACTGAACATATGAGAGTAATATTTTCCCCCCTTTCCCAGCTCGTAACTGAACCAATTCTTTTTTGTCCCTTTGGCGCAATTACATTGCCAGGTTCTTGAACAGTCCCCATCCCTGTTTCATCCATGTTAAATACTTGAGAAGGGGAAAACTTATGCTTGGACATTACATCTTCAATGTTATTAAAAAACTTTGACACTTCTTCTCTGTTGAAACCCTTTATACTCATCATGCTTGTTGCTTCAGGCTTTCGAACTGAAAGCGATGAGTTTCTTCGCAGGAATCCGTCAAGCCAGTCCCGCCCTGGCATTCTGCTAGCTTTATTGAAATTGTGAGGGAGTCCATTCTTCTCTGCAAACTCAAATCATAATATTATATTGATGTTGATTGATTATGATTGATTGATATTGATATAATCAATTAACGATACATAGCAAAAAAGTTTTCAATATGCATTTGTTAGGGGGCTTACTACACTAGCATTGTTATTTCGCACACACTGCCTCGACCGGCCGCGATTTATTAAGTGCACACAAAAAAATAGGAAGCGTCAGACCAATTGTTTCAGGATAATGCTACAAAAAATGTAAACGCTGGCCATTTTTTTACAATCATAATTACCAACAGAAGAAAAGACATTGTTTGACGGTGTTTCAGAATAATTTCTTTCTTATTATTTATTCAATATTTTGTATTTTGTAGTCATGACTTGACCAACGTCTTTGTCCAAAAATGTACTCAAAATAGATCTAATTGACGCAATAAACTTAATTAAACCAACATGACAACTTGCGGGGAATGGCGACCATAAGCGGGGAATGGCGATCACACTGATCTCCATTGCCCCAAAATGCCCGCCATCTTATTGGTCCCAACAGAAACGTTAATATTAACTTTTTTTAAAATCACTTTGGCATTAAAATAAAGTCAATATAACTAGCAATACGTAAATAATACTATTTAGTGACGATATGTATATTGCTATTACTTACATTTAAAGCAATAAGTGCAGAAAATTACAAGAAAACAGCAAAAAAACTTCCACATTACTTTACACACTGGAGAACAACACGACTCTGATGTAGGAAGAGCACGTAGTTCCATTGCGTCAGTAGAGATGGCAGCACACGTCGGGATGCGCCCAACATGCGTAGGAACAGAGAAAAGAGGGTGATCGCCATTCCCCACTGATCCTCATTACCCCCCGCTCCCCTAATAAACTCTGGCTGAATGCAAATAAAACCCAAGCAATATTAATTGGTTCTCCTCATAAGCTCACTGAATTAATTCCTAACAAATGCTGTAACTTAACGCTCCAAGGAGTTGATATTCAGTTCTCTAATGTCAGTAGTTGGAAATGGGGGGTTCAAGAACAGGCGGAGGAGCCAGGAGCCGGCCATCTTGGATGGCGTCATCGGCGGCCATCTTGGATGACGTCATCGGCGGCCATCTTGGATGACGTCATCATGACCTTTGACCTTGACCTTTGACCTTGCCAATCTATGCTAATCTATGCCAATCTATGCCAATCTATGCTAATCCGTATGCTAATCTATGCTAATCTGTATGCTAATCCATGCTAATCTGTATGCCAATCCATCCGCCATTTTGTATTTCTAGAAATTTCCACCAACTTCGAATCGTGACGTCACCGTTGCACTTTGTGTCACGGACGCCATCTTGGATTTGAATTTTTTTTTTCGAACTTTGAAATTCGATGTAAACATCAACCGCCATCTTGTTTTCGTCTGCTGGTGGCCGCCATCTTGTTTTCGTCTGCTGGTGGCCGCCATCTTGTTTCGTCTGCTGCAGGCCGCCATCTTGTTTCCGTCTGCTGGAGGCAGCCATCTTGCGACGTCATATAGTTCTGTTGGTCGCCACCAGATAGCAGCAGGGATTATTTTATTTTTTTTCTTTAACTAAAATAATTTCAGTGCCGAGGCTGGGATTCGATCCATGGGACGTGAAAACGTCCAGGATGTCGTGGTTACGAGGCGGACACCTTGACCACTAGACCACGAGACCAATTGGGATATGGTGGAATAAATAATCTATATATGCCACGTACTGACGTCAAGTTTTATGATAAAAGGGGGGAGGGTGTCTTTGCCTTCCCAAATGCATGAAATTCAAATTATTATTATACCATCGCCATCTTTAATTCCAGCACAGACTACCAGATGGTGCCAAATTCAAAATATTAGTTAGGGAGTCGGCAGGCAGGTGTCGCATGCCGCCATCTTGGTTCTCAAGTTGGCTGGTAGATGTCGCTAGTATCGCGCGCCAAATTCAAAAATTAGTTGCCAGAGGCGCCGCCATCTTGGTTCTCAAGTTGGCTGGTAGATGTCGCTAGTATCGCGCGCCAAATTCAAAAATTAGTTGCCAGAGGCGCCGCCATCTCGGTTCTCAAGTTGGCTGGTAGATGGCGCCACCGTCGCCATATTTTAGTTCATACAATCGATACCAGATGACGCCACCATCGCCATCTTTAGTTCCTAGTGTTGCTACCAGAGTGTGCCACCGTCGCCATCTTTAATTCTTAAAGTTACCGCCGGAGCGCGCCACCATCGCCATCTTTAATTCATAAAGTCGCTACCGGATGGCACCACTGTCGGCCATATTTAATTCAAGGTATTGTCGCCGGATGGTGCCAAGTTTGAATTTAAAAACCTACAAGTGTTATGCAATGTGTAACCAGTCGAGATAAGTTTGGAACCTGTAGCCATATTATTATTATTATTTATTAATGTATGTTTATTAAATATGATAGAGTATTTATAAAATATTGGTGTTGTGTAGAGTCTCTCTCTCTTCTCGTAGTGGCGGAAGACATCTCGAAGGTAGTGTTAGAATTTATGTATTAAAGCAATCACTCTAGCTGAGGAGACTAATAACTTATAGTTACAATTCAATAATAGCGGCAATTAAATGTTTTGAAATTAAAGCAAACAACGTAAATGTTAAACACATATTTATTTAAATCTTATTACAAACAGCAAGGGGTAAGAACAATCGATGATTTAAAAGAAGTAAATAACGAGTAATAAAATCACATAATATTCACACACTACACATCATAGTGACAAAGACAACATTAACTCGAGACCCAATTATACATAGTAGTATGGGTGATCGAATAGCCAGAATTTAAGTAGCTGAACATTACAATGGGCGCAATGGAATTTGCCATACAGTTTTATACATTTATCCAGGCGGTTTCCATAAGTCTTTAAAAGTTTGGACTACCACGTTAGTGGAGCGATGCTGTGAGACCCCAGAACTCGCTCGAAATATCCTGCACAACACATTCCAAAAACCCGGCGCAGCCTATGGTTGACGGCACAAACACCCTGAGTGGCTCTGCGTGTTTCCTCCTGCCCGAACACGCGCTGCTGTGAAAGCCTCTTCCCGAGCACAGACGTCACTCCCGCAGCAGACAAAACAGGCGTATGCTACAGGAGCTAGAACAATTGAATAGCCAAATATATATTTAGACTACCCAACTTCATAAATGACATGAGATAATTCCTGTGCGATAATCATACTTTAAATGTTGTAATGTATGTATAAACAATAATCATGACTAAGTACTTGAAAAAAAAACGTAAGTGAGGTGTTATTCACCTTTAGCGCTTCTCGATTTCTGTATCTGCTACCCACGAATTAAATTGAGATGGGAAACCCCACCATTTCACAAAAGACCGGCCATTTCTTCGTTTGAGAACTTTTTCCACCAAATATGTGTCCGGATACATCGTAGGCTGGATCTCTTCAGCATAGAAGCCACCACGAATAGGCTTATGGTCCAAGTCTTCGAGGTAGTAGGTCCTGGGTTCCGATTCGCGAACATGTGTCACACGGAAAAGTTCAGAACTCCAATTCGCTGTGAAACCTTTCTCAATGACACCTTTCTGCTTGGAGATTCTCACAATGTCACCAACATTAGCTTTATGCTTGCGTGTATCTTTCTTCTTCGTGTTGGTGAATACAGTCCCAAGCAGACGATCATCCTTTACATCTTTAGGCTTCATTTTCGTGGTAGAATGCACTGTGGAATTATATTCACTTATAAGTTTCGACAAAAGATCTAACCATTTGTAATTACCATTAACTGTGAACTGACGCCACATCTTGGTGCGCAATGTTCTGTTAAACCTTTCTACTACAAAAGCTTTAACATTACTAAATGTGGAGTAGTGATTGATACCATGCTTTTTCATCAAAGCCTTGAAGGCTGCATTGTAAAATTCCTTGCCAAGATCTGTCTGTAGGTGTGACGGTATGCGTCCATCACGCAGAATGTCTGCCATAGCCTTGGTTACATCGGCTGCATTCTTCGATTGTACAGGTCTGGCCCAGGCAAACTTGCTATACACATCGATGACTGTTAGCATGTACTTGAAGCCCTTGTTTATTCGTGAATATGGAATCATCTCAACAAGGTCTGCCTGAAATAAATCATTAAGACCATACACTATAACCTTACGACGTTTGTAGTTCCGTCTTGCAGGAGCATGAAGCTCTCGGGCAATCCCAGCTTTACTCATGATATGTAACCTGCTTCACGCAGTTCTTCCAGAATAGAGAGTATTTCGTTATCGTGACCACTATGTCCGGCTGATTGTGAAGCCAGTAACAAGCGAAGTCGAGAAACTAACTCGTTTGGATCATCCCAGTAAATATAGTCTCTTTTGCGCTTCAAATCAAATGTTTTTTGCACTAGTCCACTACCTTTCCGCTGCGACCCGATACCTCCAAACATGTGGTATATAATGCCGAATTTTGGATGTTCCAATGTCTTATACTGTCCAGTCAAAGCATTATTATTTTTAAAATATCCATTCGTGATTTCAAGTAAATGTCTATACTGTTTTAAGGCCATGTCGGAGTATACAGATGGATCTCGTGTGAATAGTAGTTCGTATAAGCCAGGTGCAGCCCGAAAAACTTCATCATTCACACGTACCTCACTTTTGGGGAGAAAGAATATTTCTGAATTTCCTATAAACCATCTGTTTTTGCGAAGATATACTCCATATATGACATCATTTACTCTGGGGTTAAAATTACTTAGATATGTTTGTGCTTCATCGGTATTGGATTCATCTGATGTAGTAGGTTCAGAATTCTGATGTTTCCTATACCATAGATTCAGTGGTAAATCATCATCGCTGCTACTAGATGTAGCCTTAGGTTGAGGGTTTTTAAAAGTAGATTGTAAGGGTTCTTGTTTCACAATGGGCGCAGGTGCTACCTTTTCAAGTCGGGAAGTAATTGGTTGAAAAATAGCTTCATTGATTTCATTACGCTCTAGGCGAGCCCGTTTTGCTAATAAATATTTAGCACGTACATTCTTAATGACGTGGTCTAGCTTATCTGCCTCGAGCGACATAACTGAAGACAAACGAGATAACTGAAGTCTTATATAGCTCTAAACCCGAACCGATAAAAGTGAGGGCAATCGCACTTGTGTACCCAGCTTTACATCCTACGATGTCTTAGGCTTAGTACGGGGAGCTATTGGTTTAGGAGTCGCAGGCTTCGGTAGAGCTATTGGTTTAGGAGCAGCAGGCTTCGAACCTGTATTGATGAGAGAAAGTAATTTATTTATATCATTCTTCATGCTATCGACAGTGCGAGCCATTTGTGTAAACCGCTGAGTGTTATCTATGCTACTTACACTTATTGTCTGGAAAGCATCTGTTAAGTTTGATGTTAGCACATCTTTAACACTAGTCAAAATCGATTCACGCAACTTTCCTTCAAATGAAAAGAGCTTATTTTCCAACACCGAAGTAAACATGTCACTTAATTTTATTAGCATTTCAGAAAGATTTTTATTCAGTTGATCCACAGAGTGCTGCTTATTCGTTTCCATAGTATGCAAGTAGTTGGTAAGCTCTAATTGTATACTTCTCATGTTAGTGAGTGAGCTATTGAGTCCAGTAAACCATTGCTTCAACTCATCCGAAATGGTTCTTAAGGCATGAGTAATCAATCCGGAAATACCGTCAACATAGTTTTTATTAACAGCATCATCAGGATCTTTAGGTGTAGCCACGCGTTTCAAACGTTTACCATCCGCACTGCATTGTCCATCATATGTAGGAATCAAACACGACTCATACTGACGTTTAAGACTCCCACCACCAAACTTGGAGACGCTATTGTTCATTCTTCAATGATGCACAACTATGAAGTGGTCGAAACCGCAACGATATCGTCCTTTAAGTAGGGGACTGTCCTTTACAATCACCAGAAACCCATGCTCATGTTTCCAGCATAATGAGCACATATCTTTAAAAATATTAAATGTCATGTCTGTGTTTACATGATCATCATAAGCGTGACGTAAATTAAGTTCGTCCATGCGGAAAAGTACTATAAAATTCGCGTTATCGCGGAGCAAATGTTTGGGTATACAGCTATATGTCTGACACAGGTATATGCAGTCTACCTTGGCATGTCTGCCCATGGAAAAGTACTCTTTAATTATGCCTTGCTTCTCGCACGCAACATCGTCGAAAATAATCACCGAATTAGGCTTCGCTTCGTCAGGGGGCACCACATTGGTATTATCGTTAAATGGAAAATACTCCACTCCTTCCACCGAGCGTAGAACATTGGCTAAGCGCAAGTACTTTGGCTGTTGTAGTGATTCCGAGTATAGGTACACGTTTTCGAACCGAAGACCGTTTGGTTCCTCTAGTAAACTCAGTAGTACACACGTTTTTCCGCAGTTGGATGGGCCTGCGATTATGCATCGAATAGTTGAGGGTAATAAAGACCCATGTCGCGAATCACAAGCATCTACTTCATCATCATTAGTGATGCATACTGGTAACGACTCGCTCTGTGCTACGAGCTCCATGACACTGAGTGTAAACCTATAAAACAGGCATACTTATAAAGAATACTATCAGTTCGTTGTTATGACTCGAGCAAGAAGGAAGGTACAGAAAGGTGGAGGGTTAATAAATTCTGTTATTAACAAGCTACCAATTGAACTACACCTGCCAGGATATCAATACTGTGGTCCAGGGACGAAATTATCGAAACGACTAGCACGTGGTGACTCGGGCATAAATTCTCTAGACAAAGCATGCAAGCAGCATGATATTAGCTATTCGCAAAGCAATAATCTAAGTGACAGACACATAGCAGATGGTATATTAGCAGACACAGCTGCGCAAATTGCAAAGAATTCAGGGACGAAATTCGGGGAGAAAGTTGCGGCTTGGGGTGTAAATAAAATCATGCGTGTTAAACGTAAACTTGGATCGGGCATAAGACACAAACCTATGAAGAAAAAACAGAATAGGAAAGCACCCATAAAGAAGGGTGGACTGTTGCCCTTTATTTTCCCAGCATTGGCTGCGCTAGGTAGTTTGATTGGTGGAGCTGCAGGCATAGCCAAATCTGTTAACACTGCTAAGAACCAGGTGAAATTGCTAAGTCAAAATGCTCAGCATAATGCTAAAATGCAGGCACTAGCACACATTTCAAAAAACGGGTCCGGCCTCTTCTTGCAACCTTACCCAGTGATGGGAGGAGGAGGAAGGCAGAAACCAAGAAGCAAGAAGAAGGGAAACAAGAAACAATAATAAATAACTTACCGAAACGACCTCTTACCAATGTAGACTTAAAGATAGCAATAAAAAAATTAAAAATTCCCTACTTTAGAGATGTGTTTATGAGGAACAACCTACCAAGAAAACCATGGCATAACGAATGTGCTATTATTAATTTAGATTCCTCTGAAGGCCCTGGAAGTCATTGGGTTTCCTTTAGCAAGAAGGGTCTGAATGTTACATATTACGATAGTTTTGGAGATTTACCTCCACCCCTGGAACTAAGACAATATTTGAATCCATCAAATATAACCTACAACTATACTAGGCAGCAGAGAATAAACTCATGGAACTGTGGTCATTTATGCATACAGTTTCTGCTCTCTGTATATAAGAAACACAAGTGAGAGTTTAGGCTCACAGTTCAAAAACGAGGCAAAGTGGCACCACATAGAGAGACGTAATCGTATAACCTGAAATGTCGATCACGTTAATACTAACGGGAAACAGTTCGGAACTATGTTCCACACACTTTCCTCCATTGGAACTTAGTGGTGGAGAGTGGGAAATGGCTCTTGTCGACTTTCACAGCTATAATAGCATTCCTAATGTACATGAAACAAACCATTATTTTCGTTATATCTTAAAGGGTGAAGAGCAGTCCCACGAGCTGATTCTACCAACAGGCAGTTATGAAATTGTGGACATTGAGATGTATGTGAAACAAAAGCTACCAGCTAACATCATCTTCACACTAAGAGGCAACCCCAACACACTACAGTGTGCAATGTATAGTGATGCAGCAATAGATTTTCGTGCAAATGATACTCTACGAAGCATGCTTGGCTTTGAAGCTGGAATCTACAAGGAAGGAATAGTACATGAATCAACACTGGCTGTGAATATCCTTCCAGTGAACGTCATACGTATTACAACCAATATCGTCGGCAACAGTTTTCTCAACGGAAAGGTAAACAGCACGCTACATGAGTTTGCTCCACTTGTACCACCCGGATATAAAATAACGGAACTACCAAAAAGTCTCATTTATACTCCAGTCAGTAGGTAATTATAGTATGTATGGGGACACCGGTGGGTGGTGGGGGAGCCGGGGAGCCACGGCGGCCATCTTGGTTTACGTCACTTCCGGCGACCATCTTGGATTACGTCATTTCCGGCGGCCATCTTGGATTACGTCATTTCCGGCGGCCATCTTGGATTACGTCACTTCCTGCAACCATCTTGGATTTGACCTTGACCTTTGAACCCGGAGGCCATTTTGTTTTTCTAGAACTTTCCTCCATTTTGTTTTCTAGATCATTCCGCCATTTTGAGTTTCGTCCGCCATCTTGAAAATCTTTATTTATTATCCGATTTTAATGAAAAAAATTTAAAATTTAAAAAAATTAAATAATCAAAATTTTAAAATAAAATTAAAAATATTATTTAATAAAATTTTAATTAAAAACCTATGCATCGAACACCCCACTCCTCTAAATTACAAATACATCATCTAGCACCCCCACCCCTCTGTTACAATGACATCGTCATCGAACACCCCACTCATTCCTGTTACAATTTTTCGTTACATCCACCATCTTGGAAAATCATAATTATTAACTTAGAAAATCAGGAAAAAAAATATACCATCGTTGTCTGCTGGAGGCAGCCATCTTATTTAGTGGAGACTACCATCTTGATTTCATCTGGTGGGTGTCGTCATCGGTTGTAGGTTTCTAAAGTATGTTAGTGTATGTAAGGTCGAGTTACAATTCTCTACCAACATTGTTATGAACCTTATAGACCAAAATCCACAGAATCCACAAGATCCACAAAATCCACAGTCACTTTGTTGTTGTAACCGACATTTTTTCTTAAAGTCTTATCACTTATAGGTTTTAACTAAAATATATGTTATCAATACTGTCGTTGTGGATGCGTTAGTTAAAGTAATGATAATTTAAAAAACATTTATTACTCCATCTTAGCTGACCAGAAATTTTTCATAGTCCTATCATACATGTAAACATACTAAATAAATTAATGTTTGTGTATTCGTGTTTAAAACTGCATGGAAGCAGATATTTAGGTGTTTGTGTATAATATCATTTCTTAGTGTTCGTGTTTGCGTTCCTGTGTTTAAAAGCTGCATGGAAGCAGATATTTTAGGTGTTTGTGTCTAATTACATGATCATTTTACGATATCAAATTAAGTATAAGTACCTTGAGGAATATAGGGCATTAATTAAAAAAAATAATAAGCGATATGTAGGTAAAATTATATTTACTGAATCAAAGAAATATATTGTACAAAACAAAACCCTCAAGGAGAGAAAAATATACTTGTCAAACGAAGCTATAAAAAAAACAGAAACTATATACAAAAACGAAAACTGTTTACAACAAAAAGACTGGAACTATACAACAGATAATTCATCTCCAACATAGCCGTGGGGAACCGTATGGATGCCATCCTCACATATTTGGCGCTTATCATCCTCCCATGTTATGGCCAGCTTATTTGTGCTCTCGCTATAGAGCACCTGCTGCCTCGAGCGTATGGCCCTAACTGCTACTCGTCGTGTGTGGTGATCGTGCAGGGCATCCAGGTAGTCACTGAATGTTATGCGGTTTTTGACCACACACCGCTGGATACCCTTGGCCTTCTTCTCAACTTTGTCACCACACTTGTATGCATACAGTTTGGCCCGCAGACCGACAAACTCACTCATCACTTTCCCCCCACACTCATCCTTAAACTTTCCGACAACCTTTTTGTTGATGGGGGAGAAGCAAGGGTGGTCGGAAGGGTAGCAGCTGGTGTCGAACTTCTCCATGAGTGTAGGATCGGCTTTGAGGTCATGGTAGAAATCATCGGTTTGTATCTCGTATACGAAACTATCGGTGTCCATGTATGCCAGATGAATGTTTTCTGCATATCTGGGTTTCATTGTGCTGTAATGGAAGTCGTACATGAGTGTTTTTGAGAGATCAAGTACTGCGAGTCCGGCATAGATTGGCTTATCGAAAATTATGGTCTCATGGTTCAGGTGGACTAGAGTCAAGTTCGGTTCATACATTGTGCGGTCCTTGAAGGATGGACGACACACCAGTTTCTTGAACCGCTTCTCGGAACATACCAACTCCATTTTGAGCCTCCGCCTCTTGTTCTCCATCAGTTTCCCGAAAGTACTGTTTACAGCGAGCTTAAAGAACTCCTTCTCGAATTCGTTGGCTGCAGCCTTGCGCTTATTGGTGTTGAGCTTAATGTATGGCTCCAACCACGCCGACTGCTCAAACTGGAGGACTCTGTGTACCTTAGTAACTATCAACCCATGTGATACTGCTTGCTGGAGGTTTCTGTAGTGTACAATGTAATGTTCCTTAATTTCTAGTGTTGTCATAAGCTTTGATTGTTTGGAGCCGGGCGGACATTGATTGATGGGGAGAAACGGAAGGTCTTTGTGACTTTCGTGGAGTTCAGTAGGGAACTCCACGTCACATTCGATAATGTACCCGATAGGAGAATTTTCTGGAATAGTCATGACATCAATAGATGTGTCTGACCATTTGAAATGTCGAATCGGAAGCGACAGCGACATCGCCCACCCGTACAAATTATTTGCATCAATGTACTGTAGATATGTGGATGGCTTGGACACATCATGTGTCTCAGGAACGTATTTGTTGTTACCCACACAATGACGTTTGATGCTTTGCGCTACACCCCCACGAATACCTGCTTCCACAAACATATACATATCGTAATCTGTCAGAAGCTCGAGTTGTACTCCTGTGGTGCGAAGCATCGCATCGAAAGCGAACCCAGGACAGGAAATGTAGTGTGACGGGTCTAGACTGTACGTCTCCAAGCAAAGACTGCGAAAATTCTCGAATACGTCCGCCAAAATCAGGACATCCGTCTTTAGGTACAAGTCAGCGTACTCCCCCAAAGTAGCACACTGAAACTTGTCCCAGACATTTTGTGCGTGAGCGTAATCCGCCTCGGAAATACCAGAATCAGTCAGAATATTAAAGAACTCATCGATAGATGGAAGACTAGTATCGTCTAGTCGAGCAAAAGAATCAACGAAGTCGTAGGGGAAGACTCCCTTGCGAGTAACCAACTCCAACTCATCAGGAGCGAAAAACTCAGCAGTACTGACAAACTTGTCTGCAGGCAAGAACTCTGCGAGCGAAGCAAGACCCCGACTCATGAAACGGAACGTATCGACAAACTGAATGCTGAACTTATCATGCAACTTCTTGGAAAAAGTTATCAACTTCTCTTCCGAATTAGGAATGATGAAGATGTCTTTAGTGTCGTACCCCAACTTCCTGATAATGAAGTTCTGGTCGTACGCCAGGTTGTGGAAGAACACAATCATCTTTTTCGGTCTGCGCCTGAGAAGGTTGCAGTCATTACATGCAGGTCCAATAAATTCGCCGGTGAAGTGATTATGATCACGAACTTTCTTTACGACCCCTCCAAACTTTCCTCCACAGTAGCAACAACACCTTGCTTGCAGAAAAGCAGTGTTTTGTGCATGTGTGAGCGGAGTCATAGGAACAGACATAGAAAATATTTTCTGCACGTCATGTCCAATCTCCACAATGCGGGATATGAATTTATCTTCTGCGTCACAACCGCGATACACTTCAGGCTGTGAAGGAAGTGAAGAAGTGAGGTGTACTGGAATCACGGAGTTATCTGCTTTCACGTAAATGCAGTAGCTGTACGCTTTATGCTTTTGATACTGCAGTGTGTATGCTTCATCAGGATTCGGGTGACATGTATGGATTTTCTCCAGAATAGCTTCAAAGTCGCAATATACCACGATGGGCATTTTATCACTGTGATGGAAGTTTTTGAACTTCAAAACAGGAGGCAAACCATTTTCATCAACCTGGGGCATTTCCATCCTAACAGCAGCATGCTGTTTACAGAGCTCACTGTGTTTTTCCAAACACTGAAGACCAGTAAGCCCGCTAACCCTATCCTGATCATCATAATGCTTGAAGCATCTTTTGCAAACATGAATAGCCTCAGTGTGTGTAGTGATTTGGGACCGAACCAGAGCAGAAAAATTATTAATGTAGGCGAAATGGGACGAATTGTCATTGACCAAGAGCAGAAGATCGAAATGATGTTCTTTTTCTTCAGGAGCGACTCGTGCAGGAACAACATTCAGATTCTCGTCGATACTGTAAATGTTGATGGAGACTCCGGGGTTCTGTTTTTCAAACAGCGGTATTTGCTTGATTGGAGTAGGGGAGTCAATGTTGTTGAAGTTGAACTTCCCCTCCAAGTCATGGTAGCGCTGGTTGACACGTTCAGGATGCTCACCTTCCACGTACTTAACAAGAATTGACCACTTGAAGCACATGTGGTCTTCGAGGTTTTGCGGATTGATCACAGCGTATTTGTCTTTGATGGAAGTAGGTAATTCAATGTAGGAGCTGGCACGGAGTGGATCAAGCTTGTTTATTCGGAGTTGAAGTCGCTTAACGGCCGACAAAGTCCATCCGGACCCCTTACCCATGTAATCTTCCTCCTCCTTGCAGATCTTGGAGATGGACTCGGTAACTGCCTCCTCCACCTCATGAACTGCGTAGAGGGGAACATTCATGGTTTTGAAGGCCCTCTTGTCTTCACAGGCATCTACTGGTTTTTCGTAGTCGCACTCAAGAACGACATTAAACTTCAGCGGTCCATTCTCTTCAATCTCCTCCTCAAGTTGGCTTATTATTTTTGCCTTGATGGAGTCCAGGTACGTACAAATGTCCTTGGCAGAACTTGACGTATTTACAGCAACATAAGTCTTCAAGTTGCCCTTGAATCCCACTTCGGCGGTGATGAAGCCATGGGTATTGGCCAAACCCGCGCCGGTCACCACCTTTGTTCGGCTGGTCGATGGTTTAGGCAGTACTGCTGGCTTAACTGCTGCCATTCTCTGCTTATTTGTTGGAGGCGGAGCAGGCCCCTTGCACACCTTAATGTGGTTGCGAAGAGTGTCAGCCCTGACGAACTCTTTAGCACAGTTCGTGCAGGAATGTGCTATGCGGTTAGGGTTAAGACCGCAAGCCGACTTCTCATGTAGTCTGGCGACATCAGCACGGGCGAAGGCCTTATAGCAGAAGCTACACCGGGTGCCTGATTTCGTGGCGACAGCACCAGTACATGTTGACAGGTGCTGCTGCATCTTGTCGCTGCGTGCGACCATCTTGCCACATAGGTGGCACTGCTGGTAGTCACGATGCTGGTTCTCGGCACACTGTCGCTCGTGCCGGTAGCGGTTCTTAGCTGCCGTGAAGGTAGCAGAGCAGAAACGGCATTTCTGCGCGGTAAATGCCATCTCGACAATCGGTAGACTGGTCTCAACGTACGGAACACGCGAAGGAAGCTCGACGTACGGAGAACTATAACATAAGAATAAAGAAAACAATGTAGCTAGATGTTACATGAAAACAAACATATCCTCAAAACTCTAGCCTCAAGCTTTCTAACCTAAACTACTAGCAATGTTACTAAATAAAAAAGTTGCAAACATAACCTCAAAACTCTAGCCCTCAAGCTTTCTAACCTAACTTGATAGCAATGTAATAAATAAAAAAGTTACAAACATAACCTCAAAACTCTAGCCATCAAGCTTAATAACCTAACTTGATAGCAATGTTACTAAATAAAAAAAGTTGCAAACATAACCTCAAAACTCTAGCCCTCAAGCTTACTAACCTAAACTGTTAGCAATGTTACTAAATAAAAAAAAGTTACAAACATAACCTCAAAGCTACTCCTTCATTCATGTACAATCCTAAAAATGGTAGAATATTTAAAGTACTGATAAAAGTCAAAGCTGAAAAATATTCAATGTTAACTAAAAATGATTGATTACATAACCTCAAAACTACTCTAATGCACAACCCAAAAATGCTAGAATTTTAAAGTACTGTTAAAAGTTTAAGCTAAACAATTCCTGGTTACCCACACATAAGTGTACAGAGAAAAAACTAGTTAGCTGATAACCTACGAAAAAGCTGAGAAACATTCAATGTTAACGAAACATGTAGCATACCTCAGAAAAAGATGAAGTGGAGCTGTAGAACACAAAGTAGCGTTGGCGGTAGAAATCGTGGTAGCAGCTAAACTCACACACGAACTAGCTCACTCAAACTCCAAGAACACAATGAAGCTCCGACAGCTAATCCCGGCCTTTTATAGCCGCGGACCTGCTTGTTCTTGGAAAAACCATTAGGAACATAGTATTTTTACCGAACCTACCAATAGGAATATAGTATGTGGAGGGGAAGTACCATTGTCTTCGGAAAAACCCAGCATGACTCATGCGCAGGTCGTAGCAGGTCTGTGAGGGGTGGGAGGTAGAAATGTAGGTAATAACTTAACATAGGAAACCACTCTCGGGTAAAACCACTAATGACCTAGGTGATGAGAGATTAGGTCGCGAGGCACTTCATGCATCGTGACTCATCACTCAGAAATGTCGTCTCGCAGTGCCGAGGGGACCCGAACAATAGACTTGACCGTGCATGTCACAACAGATCCATTAGTCGCCCGACTTTGTGGCGCCATGAGGCGCTCAGGTAGCAGTCATGGTCTACGGCAACAGACTCGTTAAAGTGTCATTACGAAGCACTCAAGCTGAGTTCGAGGAAAATACAGCTAAATATTCATTATAGATATGTAAGGAAATAAATAAAAAATAAATCGGGTAAGTTTAATACATTTGTTAAAAGTAAGAACACATTACAAAACTACAACATTAAAAATTTAACCTACACTTATTATGACCAACATTCGTTTAAAATTTTTTAGCATTTCATTGCGAACAATCAGTTGAACATCCACAGAATGACACATTTTGCTGATGTTCCAGGAACAAACCCTTTTCACAACCATTTAAGGAGACTTTCCTTAAGCTCTCTTTTCATTGGTCAAATAAAACATCTCCCTCTCTTCCCCTCATACAATGATGCTGCTTCACCATCACGCTAAAATTCTGTAAGACCAAACAAAATATACTTCCCTTAAACCTTATGGTAGAAATTTCATCCTAGGATGCTGTTACTGCATCTAGAAATTAAAAATTATATTATCTCATACAGGTTTTATTTACATGTTAGACTTAACCATCCTACCACACACTGGCTCACACTTACACACACATGCGTGCGCATGCGTGCACTGAGATTAAATACATACTTGCCCACATAATGTACTTTTATTTACAAAGGCAACATATTAAAACACATAATATTTAAATTTTGTGTAGATTGGATGGTACCAGGAAACCATACTGCAAAACGAGCGGACAACACTTGAGTCTTTACTATGATTGGGCTGACGGATTGCCTCTGAACGCCCTTACCTTCAACGACTTAGAATTAATACTTTTATCCATCAAAAAACAAAACAGTTTTACTAAGCAAACATACACCCCACACCCCTCAAAAAATTGTTATTACACAGGGCATTATTTACATGGCAGGAGACCGCACATACGAAGTGCGCAGCTTCAGGTTAGAAATATTGATTAAAATAACTGCTAAAGATGATAATTTGTTTATGAAAAAACTGCACATGAAATACAGACACTTGGTTATTTACACACACATACATACATACATACATACATACATACATACATACCTACATACATACACCCTGCATCGCTTCAGATGGAAGTACGATATTTTGAAAACCACTCAAGACTTACATCTGTTTATGAAAAGGAGCTAAAAATTAAAAATTTTCAAAGTTAATTTTAGAGATGAAACATCATGTGCAAGTCCTTGCATGCGAGAACATTTTATTACGCAATTATCTTCATTTTTCCCAAACCATAGGTCTGATGTCTGGATACCACACAAATCTCATACTTAACATATGCACTACGAGATGACTGCGCGCCAGTCCAAGCCCCCTGCGCTTAGAGACGAAACTGCACTAGAAGCGTTAGCAAGCATTGCAATTATCTCGCTTCAGTAATGCAGATTCACCTCTGACTAGGTGGACCTCCTGAAACACTAAACATAGGACAGTGAAACACATTAAAATAATGCATTTCAAAATAATTGAATAATATAAAACACTGCATATTTCTCTAGAATCACCACGCAACTGACAGCCCTTTCAATCACAATTCTGCGAATGCTATCACAGAATGCTATATTAAGAAAGAAAGGATCATTCATTCCTTCATTATGGAACACAGTAATACATCACATGAAGAGAAACAAAAAAGGAACACACTTCGTTCTTAGACTCGTGCCGCCTCCTTGACAGAGAGAAAAGTTTTTACACATAAAATAGTATATATTTCTTTTCCAGCGATGAAGCTGTACTAATATCACCTTGACAAGCTTAGATGATCTAGGGAGAGACAAAGTAAATTAATTAACAATAAAAAAGTCGACTAAAATCATTTACAAACAATATACTTAATATTTCTTCGATTACATATTTTTCTCAATTTAATAAATGTGTGAACACAAAAATTTCCTTAAATCACTATTTATCAATTTTAAACTCTCATGTACATCAGGAAAAAATATATAGTTTCAGGCATTATTAGTTGTAATGTAAAAAATTCAAAACAGTTTCTTTGTGGGATGTGGAATGCTCACTCACGATCGAAAAAAGGAGGTGCTTCGCTGTAACACAAGGGGAGGGGGAAACCATCTTTAAAGTTGTCGTTGCTCATATATTTGGATATATAGTAATCAAGCAAGTAATAACATTTGGTGGTATAATCTCCGGCTGATTAAAGTTTATTTGCTAACATGAATTCACAAATTAAACGAATCTCTAAGTACATTTGCTTATCTTTTATAGAAAAAAAATGCACAGATTGATTTTTTTATCATGAATAACCAGGAGCACACTAAAAAAACCAACGAAATTCTCGCCAATAATAACCAACAGCACACGAACAATAGAAAAAAAACATTTTCTCAGTAATCACATACAGCATGCGGAGAAAATCACCAAAATATTGTCAAGAATATCCATTAATACATGTAGAATACCAATAAAGTCTTGACATAAAAAAGGCTGAAGTGCACGGACAAAAATCATCAAATTCTTGTCAGGTAAAAAAAGCAGAAGCACATGAAAAAAAAAAACCAACAAAATTCTAACACAGTAAAGTTGAAGCACACGTAGAAATCTATCGAAATTTCATGTGAAAAAAATAGGAGCACTCAGAGAAAACCATCAGGGAGAAGATGTTTAAAAACATAATAAATTATCAATTGTTTAAGCAACATGAGAGTTCTAGCACAAGTCAGCTTGTGAACTCTTTGCTTAAGCAACATGAGAGTTCTAGCACAAGTCAGCTTGTGAACTCTTTGCTTAAGCAACATGAGAGTTCTAGCACAAGTCAGCTTGTGAACTCTTTGCTTAAGTAACATGAGAGTTCTAGCACAAGTCAGCTTGTGAACTCTTTGCTTAAACAATTGATAATTTATGATGTTTTTAAACATCTTCTCCCTGATGGTTTTCTCTGAGTGCTCCTATTTTTTCACATGAAATTTCGATAGATTTCTACGTGTGCTTCAACTTTACTGTGTTAGAATTTTGTTGGTTTTTTTTTTCATGTGCTTCTCCTTTTTTTACCTGACAAGAATTTGATGATTTTTGTCCGTGCACTTCAGCCTTTTTTATGTCAAGACTTTATTGGTATTCTACATGTATTAATGGATATTCTTGACAATATTTTGGTGATTTTCTCCGCATGCTGTATGTGATTACTGAGAAAATGTTTTTTTTCTATTGTTCGTGTGCTGTTGGTTATTATTGGCGAGAATTTCGTTGGTTTTTTTAGTGTGCTCCTGGTTATTCATGATAAAAAAATCAATCTGTGCATTTTTTTTCTATAAAAGATAAGCAAATGTACTTAGAGATTCGTTTAATTTGTGAATTCATGTTAGCAAATAAACTTTAATCAGCCGGAGATTATACCACCAAATGTTATTACTTGCTTGATTACTATATATCCAAATATATGAGCAACGACAACTTTAAAGATGGTTTCCCCCTCCCCTTGTGTTACAGCGAAGCACCTCCTTTTTTCGATCGTGAGTGAGCATTCCACATCCCACAAAGAAACTGTTTTGAATTTTTTACATTACAACTAATAATGCCTGAAACTATATATTTTTTCCTGATGTACATGAGAGTTTAAAATTGATAAATAGTGATTTAAGGAAATTTTTGTGTTCACACATTTATTAAATTGAGAAAAATATGTAATCGAAGAAATATTAAGTATATTGTTTGTAAATGATTTTAGTCGACTTTTTTATTGTTAATTAATTTACTTTGTCTCTCCCTAGATCATCTAAGCTTGTCAAGGTGATATTAGTACAGCTTCATCGCTGGAAAAGAAATATATACTATTTTATGTGTAAAAACTTTTCTCTCTGTCAAGGAGGCGGCACGAGTCTAAGAACGAAGTGTGTTCCTTTTTTGTTTCTCTTCATGTGATGTATTACTGTGTTCCATAATGAAGGAATGAATGATCCTTTCTTTCTTAATATAGCATTCTGTGATAGCATTCGCAGAATTGTGATTGAAAGGGCTGTCAGTTGCGTGGTGATTCTAGAGAAATATGCAGTGTTTTATATTATTCAATTATTTTGAAATGCATTATTTTAATGTGTTTCACTGTCCTATGTTTAGTGTTTCAGGAGGTCCACCTAGTCAGAGGTGAATCTGCATTACTGAAGCGAGATAATTGCAATGCTTGCTAACGCTTCTAGTGCAGTTTCGTCTCTAAGCGCAGGGGGCTTGGACTGGCGCGCAGTCATCTCGTAGTGCATATGTTAAGTATGAGATTTGTGTGGTATCCAGACATCAGACCTATGGTTTGGGAAAAATGAAGATAATTGCGTAATAAAATGTTCTCGCATGCAAAGACTTGCACATGATGTTTCATCTCTAAAATTAACTTTGAAAATTTTTAATTTTTAGCTCCTTTTCATAAACAGATGTAAGTCTTGAGTGGTTTTCAAAATATCGTACTTCCATCTGAAGCGATGCAGGGTGTATGTATGTATGTATGTATGTATGTATGTATGTATGTATGTATGTATGTGTGTGTAAATAACCAAGTGTCTGTATTTCATGTGCAGTTTTTTCATAAACAAATTATCATCTTTAGCAGTTATTTTAATCAATATTTCTAACCTGAAGCTGCGCGCTTCGTATGTGCGGTCTCCTGCCATGTAAATAATGCCCTGTGTAATAACAATTTTTTGAGGGGTGTGGGGTGTATGTTTGCTTAGTAAAACTGTTTTGTTTTTTGATGGATAAAAGTATTAATTCTAAGTCGTTGAAGGTAAGGGCGTTCAGAGGCAATCCGTCAGCCCAATCATAGTAAAGACTCAAGTGTTGTCCGCTCGTTTTGCAGTATGGTTTCCTGGTACCATCCAATCTACACAAAATTTAAATATTATGTGTTTTAATATGTTGCCTTTGTAAATAAAAGTACATTATGTGGGCAAGTATGTATTTAATCTCAGTGCACGCATGCGCACGCATGTGTGTGTAAGTGTGAGCCAGTGTGTGGTAGGATGGTTAAGTCTAACATGTAAATAAAACCTGTATGAGATAATATAATTTTTAATTTCTAGATGCAGTAACAGCATCCTAGGATGAAATTTCTACCATAAGGTTTAAGGGAAGTATATTTTGTTTGGTCTTACAGAATTTTAGCGTGATGGTGAAGCAGCATCATTGTATGAGGGGAAGAGAGGGAGATGTTTTATTTGACCAATGAAAAGAGAGCTTAAGGAAAGTCTCCTTAAATGGTTGTGAAAAGGGTTTGTTCCTGGAACATCAGCAAAATGTGTCATTCTGTGGATGTTCAACTGATTGTTCGCAATGAAATGCTAAAAAATTTTAAACGAATGTTGGTCATAATAAGTGTAGGTTAAATTTTTAATGTTGTAGTTTTGTAATGTGTTCTTACTTTTAACAAATGTATTAAACTTACCCGATTTATTTTTTATTTATTTCCTTACATATCTATAATGAATATTTAGCTGTATTTTCCTCGAACTCAGCTTGAGTGCTTCGTAATGACACTTTAACGAGTCTGTTGCCGTAGACCATGACTGCTACCTGAGCGCCTCATGGCGCCACAAAGTCGGGCGACTAATGGATCTGTTGTGACATGCACGGTCAAGTCTATTGTTCGGGTCCCCTCGGCACTGCGAGACGACATTTCTGAGTGATGAGTCACGATGCATGAAGTGCCTCGCGACCTAATCTCTCATCACCTAGGTCATTAGTGGTTTTACCCGAGAGTGGTTTCCTATGTTAAGTTATTACCTACATTTCTACCTCCCACCCCTCACAGACCTGCTACGACCTGCGCATGAGTCATGCTGGGTTTTTCCGAAGACAATGGTACTTCCCCTCCACATACTATATTCCTATTGGTAGGTTCGGTAAAAATACTATGTTCCTAATGGTTTTTCCAAGAACAAGCAGGTCCGCGGCTATAAAAGGCCGGGATTAGCTGTCGGAGCTTCATTGTGTTCTTGGAGTTTGAGTGAGCTAGTTCGTGTGTGAGTTTAGCTGCTACCACGATTTCTACCGCCAACGCTACTTTGTGTTCTACAGCTCCACTTCATCTTTTTCTGAGGTATGCTACATGTTTCGTTAACATTGAATGTTTCTCAGCTTTTTCGTAGGTTATCAGCTAACTAGTTTTTTCTCTGTACACTTATGTGTGGGTAACCAGGAATTGTTTAGCTTAAACTTTTAACAGTACTTTAAAATTCTAGCATTTTTGGGTTGTGCATTAGAGTAGTTTTGAGGTTATGTAATCAATCATTTTTAGTTAACATTGAATATTTTTCAGCTTTGACTTTTATCAGTACTTTAAATATTCTACCATTTTTAGGATTGTACATGAATGAAGGAGTAGCTTTAAAGTTATGTTTGTAACTTTTTTTTATTTAGTAACATTGCTAACAGTTTAGGTTAGTAAGCTTGAGGGCTAGAGTTTTGAGGTTATGTTTGCAACTTTTTTTATTTAGTAACATTGCTATCAAGTTAGGTTATTAAGCTTGATGGCTAGAGTTTTGAGGTTATGTTTGTAACTTTTTTATTTATTACATTGCTATCAAGTTAGGTTAGAAAGCTTGAGGGCTAGAGTTTTGAGGTTATGTTTGCAACTTTTTTATTTAGTAACATTGCTAGTAGTTTAGGTTAGAAAGCTTGAGGCTAGAGTTTTGAGGATATGTTTGTTTTCATGTAACATCTAGCTACATTGTTTTCTTTATTCTTATGTTATAGTTCTCCGTACGTCGAGCTTCCTTCGCGTGTTCCGTACGTTGAGACCAGTCTACCGATTGTCGAGATGGCATTTACCGCGCAGAAATGCCGTTTCTGCTCTGCTACCTTCACGGCAGCTAAGAACCGCTACCGGCACGAGCGACAGTGTGCCGAGAACCAGCATCGTGACTACCAGCAGTGCCACCTATGTGGCAAGATGGTCGCACGCAGCGACAAGATGCAGCAGCACCTGTCAACATGTACTGGTGCTGTCGCCACGAAATCAGGCACCCGGTGTAGCTTCTGCTATAAGGCCTTCGCCCGTGCTGATGTCGCCAGACTACATGAGAAGTCGGCTTGCGGTCTTAACCCTAACCGCATAGCACATTCCTGCACGAACTGTGCTAAAGAGTTCGTCAGGGCTGACACTCTTCGCAACCACATTAAGGTGTGCAAGGGGCCTGCTCCGCCTCCAACAAATAAGCAGAGAATGGCAGCAGTTAAGCCAGCAGTACTGCCTAAACCATCGACCAGCCGAACAAAGGTGGTGACCGGCGCGGGTTTGGCCAATACCCATGGCTTCATCACCGCCGAAGTGGGATTCAAGGGCAACTTGAAGACTTATGTTGCTGTAAATACGTCAAGTTCTGCCAAGGACATTTGTACGTACCTGGACTCCATCAAGGCAAAAATAATAAGCCAACTTGAGGAGGAGATTGAAGAGAATGGACCGCTGAAGTTTAATGTCGTTCTTGAGTGCGACTACGAAAAACCAGTAGATGCCTGTGAAGACAAGAGGGCCTTCAAAACCATGAATGTTCCCCTCTACGCAGTTCATGAGGTGGAGGAGGCAGTTACCGAGTCCATCTCCAAGATCTGCAAGGAGGAGGAAGATTACATGGGTAAGGGGTCCGGATGGACTTTGTCGGCCGTTAAGCGACTTCAACTCCGAATAAACAAGCTTGATCCACTCCGTGCCAGCTCCTACATTGAATTACCTACTTCCATCAAAGACAAATACGCTGTGATCAATCCGCAAAACCTCGAAGACCACATGTGCTTCAAGTGGTCAATTCTTGTTAAGTACGTGGAAGGTGAGCATCCTGAACGTGTCAACCAGCGCTACCATGACTTGGAGGGGAAGTTCAACTTCAACAACATTGACTCCCCTACTCCAATCAAGCAAATACCGCTGTTTGAAAAACAGAACCCCGGAGTCTCCATCAACATTTACAGTATCGACGAGAATCTGAATGTTGTTCCTGCACGAGTCGCTCCTGAAGAAAAAGAACATCATTTCGATCTTCTGCTCTTGGTCAATGACAATTCGTCCCATTTCGCCTACATTAATAATTTTTCTGCTCTGGTTCGGTCCCAAATCACTACACACACTGAGGCTATTCATGTTTGCAAAAGATGCTTCAAGCATTATGATGATCAGGATAGGGTTAGCGGGCTTACTGGTCTTCAGTGTTTGGAAAAACACAGTGAGCTCTGTAAACAGCATGCTGCTGTTAGGATGGAAATGCCCCAGGTTGATGAAAATGGTTTGCCTCCTGTTTTGAAGTTCAAAAACTTCCATCACAGTGATAAAATGCCCATCGTGGTATATTGCGACTTTGAAGCTATTCTGGAGAAAATCCATACATGTCACCCGAATCCTGATGAAGCATACACACTGCAGTATCAAAAGCATAAAGCGTACAGCTACTGCATTTACGTGAAAGCAGATAACTCCGTGATTCCAGTACACCTCACTTCTTCACTTCCTTCACAGCCTGAAGTGTATCGCGGTTGTGACGCAGAAGATAAATTCATATCCCGCATTGTGGAGATTGGACATGACGTGCAGAAAATATTTTCTATGTCTGTTCCTATGACTCCGCTCACACATGCACAAAACACTGCTTTTCTGCAAGCAAGGTGTTGTTGCTACTGTGGAGGAAAGTTTGGAGGGGTCGTAAAGAAAGTTCGTGATCATAATCACTTCACCGGCGAATTTATTGGACCTGCATGTAATGACTGCAACCTTCTCAGGCGCAGACCGAAAAAGATGATTGTGTTCTTCCACAACCTGGCGTACGACCAGAACTTCATTATCAGGAAGTTGGGGTACGACACTAAAGACATCTTCATCATTCCTAATTCGGAAGAGAAGTTGATAACTTTTTCCAAGAAGTTGCATGATAAGTTCAGCATTCAGTTTGTCGATACGTTCCGTTTCATGAGTCGGGGTCTTGCTTCGCTCGCAGAGTTCTTGCCTGCAGACAAGTTTGTCAGTACTGCTGAGTTTTTCGCTCCTGATGAGTTGGAGTTGGTTACTCGCAAGGGAGTCTTCCCCTACGACTTCGTTGATTCTTTTGCTCGACTAGACGATACTAGTCTTCCATCTATCGATGAGTTCTTTAATATTCTGACTGATTCTGGTATTTCCGAGGCGGATTACGCTCACGCACAAAATGTCTGGGACAAGTTTCAGTGTGCTACTTTGGGGGAGTACGCTGACTTGTACCTAAAGACAGATGTCCTGATTTTGGCGGACGTATTCGAGAATTTTCGCAGTCTTTGCTTGGAGACGTACAGTCTAGACCCGTCACACTACATTTCCTGTCCTGGGTTCGCTTTCGATGCGATGCTTCGCACCACAGGAGTACAACTCGAGCTTCTGACAGATTACGATATGTATATGTTTGTGGAAGCAGGTATTCGTGGGGGTGTAGCGCAAAGCATCAAACGTCATTGTGTGGGTAACAACAAATACGTTCCTGAGACACATGATGTGTCCAAGCCATCCACATATCTACAGTACATTGATGCAAATAATTTGTACGGGTGGGCGATGTCGCTGTCGCTTCCGATTCGACATTTCAAATGGTCAGACACATCTATTGATGTCATGACTATTCCAGAAAATTCTCCTATCGGGTACATTATCGAATGTGACGTGGAGTTCCCTACTGAACTCCACGAAAGTCACAAAGACCTTCCGTTTCTCCCCATCAATCAATGTCCGCCCGGCTCCAAACAATCAAAGCTTATGACAACACTAGAAATTAAGGAACATTACATTGTACACTACAGAAACCTCCAGCAAGCAGTATCACATGGGTTGATAGTTACTAAGGTACACAGAGTCCTCCAGTTTGAGCAGTCGGCGTGGTTGGAGCCATACATTAAGCTCAACACCAATAAGCGCAAGGCTGCAGCCAACGAATTCGAGAAGGAGTTCTTTAAGCTCGCTGTAAACAGTACTTTCGGGAAACTGATGGAGAACAAGAGGCGGAGGCTCAAAATGGAGTTGGTATGTTCCGAGAAGCGGTTCAAGAAACTGGTGTGTCGTCCATCCTTCAAGGACCGCACAATGTATGAACCGAACTTGACTCTAGTCCACCTGAACCATGAGACCATAATTTTCGATAAGCCAATCTATGCCGGACTCGCAGTACTTGATCTCTCAAAAACACTCATGTACGACTTCCATTACAGCACAATGAAACCCAGATATGCAGAAAACATTCATCTGGCATACATGGACACCGATAGTTTCGTATACGAGATACAAACCGATGATTTCTACCATGACCTCAAAGCCGATCCTACACTCATGGAGAAGTTCGACACCAGCTGCTACCCTTCCGACCACCCTTGCTTCTCCCCCATCAACAAAAAGGTTGTCGGAAAGTTTAAGGATGAGTGTGGGGGGAAAGTGATGAGTGAGTTTGTCGGTCTGCGGGCCAAACTGTATGCATACAAGTGTGGTGACAAAGTTGAGAAGAAGGCCAAGGGTATCCAGCGGTGTGTGGTCAAAAACCGCATAACATTCAGTGACTACCTGGATGCCCTGCACGATCACCACACACGACGAGTAGCAGTTAGGGCCATACGCTCGAGGCAGCAGGTGCTCTATAGCGAGAGCACAAATAAGCTGGCCATAACATGGGAGGATGATAAGCGCCAAATATGTGAGGATGGCATCCATACGGTTCCCCACGGCTATGTTGGAGATGAATTATCTGTTGTATAGTTCCAGTCTTTTTGTTGTAAACAGTTTTCGTTTTTGTATATAGTTTCTGTTTTTTTTATAGCTTCGTTTGACAAGTATATTTTTCTCTCCTTGAGGGTTTTGTTTTGTACAATATATTTCTTTGATTCAGTAAATATAATTTTACCTACATATCGCTTATTATTTTTTTTAATTAATGCCCTATATTCCTCAAGGTACTTATACTTAATTTGATATCGTAAAATGATCATGTAATTAGACACAAACACCTAAAATATCTGCTTCCATGCAGCTTTTAAACACAGGAACGCAAACACGAACACTAAGAAATGATATTATACACAAACACCTAAATATCTGCTTCCATGCAGTTTTAAACACGAATACACAAACATTAATTTATTTAGTATGTTTACATGTATGATAGGACTATGAAAAATTTCTGGTCAGCTAAGATGGAGTAATAAATGTTTTTTAAATTATCATTACTTTAACTAACGCATCCACAACGACAGTATTGATAACATATATTTTAGTTAAAACCTATAAGTGATAAGACTTTAAGAAAAAATGTCGGTTACAACAACAAAGTGACTGTGGATTTTGTGGATCTTGTGGATTCTGTGGATTTTGGTCTATAAGGTTCATAACAATGTTGGTAGAGAATTGTAACTCGACCTTACATACACTAACATACTTTAGAAACCTACAACCGATGACGACACCCACCAGATGAAATCAAGATGGTAGTCTCCACTAAATAAGATGGCTGCCTCCAGCAGACAACGATGGTATATTTTTTTTCCTGATTTTCTAAGTTAATAATTATGATTTTCCAAGATGGTGGATGTAACGAAAAATTGTAACAGGAATGAGTGGGGTGTTCGATGACGATGTCATTGTAACAGAGGGGTGGGGGTGCTAGATGATGTATTTGTAATTTAGAGGAGTGGGGTGTTCGATGCATAGGTTTTTAATTAAAATTTTATTAAATAATATTTTTAATTTTATTTTAAAATTTTGATTATTTAATTTTTTTTAAATTTTAAATTTTTTTCATTAAAATCGGATAATAAATAAAGATTTTCAAGATGGCGGACGAAACTCAAAATGGCGGAATGATCTAGAAAACAAAATGGAGGAAAGTTCTAGAAAAACAAAATGGCCTCCGGGTTCAAAGGTCAAGGTCAAATCCAAGATGGTTGCAGGAAGTGACGTAATCCAAGATGGCCGCCGGAAATGACGTAATCCAAGATGGCCGCCGGAAATGACGTAATCCAAGATGGTCGCCGGAAGTGACGTAAACCAAGATGGCCGCCGTGGCTCCCCGGCTCCCCCACCACCCACCGGTGTCCCCATACATACTATAATTACCTACTCCAGTCACCGTCAAGAGAATACAGGAACTGATTGTGCGGGTTGTTGACCAGGACGGTTACCTAATTAACTTTCGAAACGAACAAATCACTTTACGTCTACATCTGAGGAAATATGGGCGTGAAATACTTTAATCTGTATAAAGGTAGGGGAGTGACGAAACCTAGAGTCAGTGGATCACGAGACCTCAAGCGACTAACACGTGTAAACGTACGCTTACTTAAGAATTTGGGGTATAAAGTTAATCAAAATGGCCGATAGTATTTTAGAAATTGAACAGCCGATACAATACGATGATGACATTACCAAAAGTGAATACCATTCTTATAGGCCATTCCTACATGGTCCCTATGAAGCAAGCTCTGAGGTAAGAATTTCAATACAAAATGCTGATATCTACACTCTAATCTCCAAGAGCATTCTACGCATACGTGGCACTTTCACCAAGGCAGATGGTACAGCACCGGATAATGCAAAAATTATAAACAATGGAATAATGCATATGATGAGTCGGATAGCATATGAGCTGAATGGTGTTCAGATTGATGAGTGTCGAGATGTGGGGAAAGTATCTACCGTGAAAAACTACTTGTCACGCACAAGTGATGAAAATGGACTTAGTGAAATGTCAGGGTGGAGTCTCGAAGATAACTACAGCCTTCCTGTTACTGCAGCTGGACAGTTTGAGATTTGTGTGCCACTAAACCATCTGCTCGGATTCGCAGAAGACTATAAGCATATTATCATAAATGCAAAGCAAGAGCTAGTGATAGTATTGGCAAATACATTTACTAATGCCATTGTAGATGTAAGTGTCCAACCACAACAAGTGTCACTAACTCTAAATAGCTTCGAATGGCTTGTTCCACAGATCACTGTTTCACCATCCCAAAGAACACGGCTTCTTCGACTGGTGGAGAAGGGAAAAAATATCGACCTAGCTTTTAGATCGTGGAGCATAGAATCATATCCTAGTTTACCACATGCTCAAACAATTTCTTGGAATGTGAAATCGAGTTTTTCCACAGAGAAGCCACGGTATATAATCGTAGCATTTCAAACTGCTAGACATAACACCATTAATGCTGATAAATCGAGATTTGATCACTGCGACGTAAAGAATATCAAAGTATACCTCAACTCAGAAAGCTACCCCTACATTGATTTAGAAAACAATTTCACTAATGGATATTACTTACTTGCATATAACATGTATGCAAACTTCCAGTCGAGTTTCTATGGACGGCAATGTGCACCGCTTTTGACTCCTCAAAGTTTCAAAGACAGAGCAACTCTGTTTATGTTTGATGTATCTCGCCAGGATGAAAGGATTGCTTCAAATGTAATAGATTGCAAAATTGAAGTTACAACTTCAAGGAACATCCCTGCTTTAACTCAAGCCTTTGCGATTATACTACATGATAGACTTGTATCGTATAACCCAAGAGACAAAACTGTTAAAATACTGACCTAGAAAGGATATTGGCTTAGTCTCGTCTCGACCGCCATGACGAAATGTGTAAACCTCCAAGGCTTCTCTAGTCAGTATGGGTTTATTATCAAGGAACTTAGCATTGCAGATGAAGAAGGAAATGTAATAACACGTAACTTTCAACCTCCATTTGAATGGCGATATCTCACCAGGAAGCATCAAAAAACAAATGCTTGGCTCACTAGAAATTTTCATGGTTTACATTGGGAACACGGACTCTTTCCTTATGCTTCAATACCCAACATATTGACAAGTCATCTGACCGGACCTGTATTGGTTGTAGGAATAGAGCAGAAACGGTGGCTGGCTAGCTATTATAAGCATCATGTGCTAATATTAGATGTACAAGCAGAATATGACTGTCCATCATTGAAAGAATTAAATAAATTGTACACGTGCAATAATACATGTCCAGGTCCGATCTCAAGACACAATGCGAGCATGCTTAGGGCTTGGATGGTTGATCACCGCGTTGGAATGTTGGAGGCCGTCAGCAAGGCGGTGGGGACAACAACGGAAGCAACGGTACATGTGACTGGACTGGAGGGGGGTCCTAACGGTATAAATTGACATCAACACCCTAGACACAGCAGTCAACTCATAGTCGAGTGGGTATAGTGCTGCTGCTACAATTTCAAGCAAATGCCATTCGATCCGTCCGCTGAGTATGCAGAGGTAACGTCTGGATTCCGTCGTGTGCACTACGTCACCGAGGATGGCTACTTCCAACTAGAGGTCTGCAACTTCGGTCATCACTGGACCAGTGATTGTGACGAGGAGGCTCCGGACATCATCGAGACATCCTGCAACAAGGTAGATTGTGTCGTCCATTATCTAAGACCTGACAGTACATTCCCTACAACATTAGAAGCGCTTAAGGCTACATCAGCGACTGAAACTATAAGCTCGGAACCAGACTATTCCTCAGTAAGGTGCGAGTTGCGACGCAACACCGATCGGGAGGCAGTTATTAGTTGGAAGGAACAGTGTGACGGGTTTATTCACAACACCACCTACGTTAACCATCATTGGTACACATCCTGCAGCTTTCTACTGTGTAGACTCTACCGCTTCTTTCCCCACAGTTAAATTTGTAAGCTAAGAAGCAATTTGAAGGTTCGTGCGGTTGTTATTATGTCTTCACGCCATGACAATGATTTCAACAGCTTGTGGCGGAATACGTGTGAATGTATTAGGACCATACCCTTAGAGGACATACCAAGTGAAGCAGAGGATGAGGAAACATTTCTTCACAATTGGTTTGAAATCGAGTACTGCAGACAACGTGGGCGACGGTGGTCACGTGAAGAGCCGTGGGGACGATCCCCTGAGCTTGATCGTTCACCAATAGAGTCATCACATCAAGTTTTTAGAGATGTACCTACAATTCAACCTGCTCGTGAACCAATGTTACCACCAATCGTCGTTAGTAACGATGCTGTCGAACCACTGCCAATTGCATCTCGTCAATCACCTCCTACATCAATCAAAGAGAGACCGTCACCTCCATCAATTGTGGGGAGACCAGCACGGACATCGCATCTCATGCTAGGAGCAAATCTAACGTCTAACTTTATAAACGTAAGTGAATCAGCAATTAACATCTCATAGAGTATAGTATACAACTGAAAATAATTTTAACAATGGACTGTTATAATAAATGCTCTACTCTATGGAATTGCATAACAGACATATTTATCCAAGTGATACATATATTTATAAATACGACCCTCGCCTCGTGCGATGGCAGTCGAGCTGAAACTGTGGTGGTGTAAGGACCTACAGCAGAGGTAGTTAACCAAGATGTCTAACTTTCAACCGAACATGATATACTCCAGTGTAACGCCCGGTCTAGGTACTGTTGATTACAGTGAGTCTATCGACGGGGTTTTAAAACATTTTTCGGAGAGATGTGACACTGTGTTTCACGTGAAACAGGTTTTAAACCCAGGACCTCAAGATACACCTCTAGAAGTTATCAACTGCCTGGGCTATGTACATTGTAGTGTGAATATGATGAGAGATGATACAGTTCTCCCTGCAACACCTGAAGAGGATTTCGCACATGCATTCAACCTACCAGCTATTCGGTCACCACCAGCATCTGCATGTGGCCAGACTTCGCCAGTACAGACATCAACTGCCTGTACCCAGATGGGTGCTACATCGCCAGCACCTACTACATCAGTAGCAGTCCAGCCTAAACGCCGGCGTCAGCTTCGCCTTCCTACATCTCGCAAGAGTCGAACCCGAGATCTCAGTCATCTAGGTCCGATCAGTGAAGACACCACTCAAGTATATTCCACAGAAAACACTAGTGATGAAAGAACTGTTGAGATTGCCCGTGTAGCTGTACGTTCATTACTTCTGGAACTATTGAGCAAAGTATAATGTTATTTATATCAATTTTCTCTTTAATATGTATTTCAGAGTTTATTATACTCTATGTAACTTGTAGTTATGCTTAATATTTAGGTATTGGGTCTCGAGTTAATGTTGCCTTTGTCACTATGATGTGTAGTGTGTGAATATTATGTGATTTTATTACTCGTTATTTACTTCTTTTAAATCATCGATTGTTCTTACCCCTTGCTGTTTGTAATAAGATTTAAATAAATATGTGTTTAACATTTACGTTGTTTGCTTTAATTTCAAAACATTTAATTGCCGCTATTATTGAATTGTAACTATAAGTTATTAGTCTCCTCAGCTAGAGTGATTGCTTTAATACATAAATTCTAACACTACCTTCGAGATGTCTTCCGCCACTACGAGAAGAGAGAGAGACTCTACACAACACCAATATTTTATAAATACTCTATCATATTTAATAAACATACATTAATAAATAATAATAATAATATGGCTACAGGTTCCAAACTTATCTCGACTGGTTACACATTGCATAACACTTGTAGGTTTTTAAATTCAAACTTGGCACCATCCGGCGACAATACCTTGAATTAAATATGGCCGACAGTGGTGCCATCCGGTAGCGACTTTATGAATTAAAGATGGCGATGGTGGCGCGCTCCGGCGGTAACTTTAAGAATTAAAGATGGCGACGGTGGCACACTCTGGTAGCAACACTAGGAACTAAAGATGGCGATGGTGGCGTCATCTGGTATCGATTGTATGAACTAAAATATGGCGACGGTGGCGCCATCTACCAGCCAACTTGAGAACCGAGATGGCGGCGCCTCTGGCAACTAATTTTTGAATTTGGCGCGCGATACTAGCGACATCTACCAGCCAACTTGAGAACCAAGATGGCGGCGCCTCTGGCAACTAATTTTTGAATTTGGCGCGCGATACTAGCGACATCTACCAGCCAACTTGAGAACCAAGATGGCGGCATGCGACACCTGCCTGCCGACTCCCTAACTAATATTTTGAATTTGGCACCATCTGGTAGTCTGTGCTGGAATTAAAGATGGCGATGGTATAATAATAATTTGAATTTCATGCATTTGGGAAGGCAAAGACACCCTCCCCCCTTTTATCATAAAACTTGACGTCAGTACGTGGCATATATAGATTATTTATTCCACCATATCCCAATTGGTCTCGTGGTCTAGTGGTCAAGGTGTCCGCCTCGTAACCACGACATCCTGGACGTTTTCACGTCCCATGGATCGAATCCCAGCCTCGGCACTGAAATTATTTTAGTTAAAGAAAAAAAATAAAATAATCCCTGCTGCTATCTGGTGGCGACCAACAGAACTATATGACGTCGCAAGATGGCTGCCTCCAGCAGACGGAAACAAGATGGCGGCCTGCAGCAGACGAAACAAGATGGCGGCCACCAGCAGACGAAAACAAGATGGCGGTTGATGTTTACATCGAATTTCAAAGTTCGAAAAAAAAAATTCAAATCCAAGATGGCGTCCGTGACACAAAGTGCAACGGTGACGTCACGATTCGAAGTTGGTGGAAATTTCTAGAAATACAAAATGGCGGATGGATTGGCATACAGATTAGCATGGATTAGCATACAGATTAGCATAGATTAGCATACGGATTAGCATAGATTGGCATAGATTGGCATAGATTAGCATAGATTGGCAAGGTCAAAGGTCAAGGTCAAAGGTCATGATGACGTCATCCAAGATGGCCGCCGATGACGTCATCCAAGATGGCCGGCTCCTGGCTCCTCCGCCTAATCTTGAACCCCCCATTTCCAACTACTAATGTCGTAAGAAACCTGGGAGTCCTGATAAACACAACCTTAACCTGGAGGGAGAAGATAATGCAAATATGTAAGAAGGTACATTTTTCCCTTCACTGCTTACGACGGTTAAAAAATTTGCTTCCACTTAGTATTAAAACCATGCTTGTTCAAACATTAATTATGCCCCACTTTGATTACTGCGATGTCCTCTTTCCTGATCTAACTGATAAACTAGCTAAGCGACTACAGAAGCTCCAAAACTGCTGCGTAAGATACATTTTTAACCTTAAATTACGTGATCATCTAACCCAATACTACCAGCAGTTAAAATGGCTCACTCTCGCACAAAGACGCAAAATGCACATACTTATCCTTGCTTATAAGGTGCTGCAGCAGGTATCACCTCATTATATGTCACCCAGTATTAATTACCTACATAGTTACCATAGCCATGACACGCGATCCACACGCAACCCAATGCTATCTATCCCAGTGTACTCATCCAAATGTCTGTTGGGATCTTTTGCAACCGTGAGTAGCAGGCTCTGGAATAAATTAGACCAAGCGACAAGGTAAACAAAATATCTAGCAAGTAGTATATAATAGGGGCTACTGAAACTGGGTTCTGGGTGTTTATTGTGATTGTCGGTCCGCCATATTGGATTGTGACGTCACGGCGGCCATCTTGGATGGTTGTGACCTTGACCCCGGCGGCCATTTTGGATCCGCCATTTTGGATGACGTCATTGTGTTCTAGAAAATTCCGGCGATGTGTTTTCCGCCATTTTGAATTATGACGTCAACGTTGCAATTTCCGTTACGCCCGCCATCTTTAACTTTTTTATTTATTATCCGATTTTAATGAAATTTTTTTTAAAATTTATAAAAAAAATTAAATAATAAAATTTTAATATAATATTTGTAAAAAATATACTTTTACGACACGGAGTTCGGAGTCCTCGGTTCGAACCCGACGAGTGCAAAAAAATTAAAAATGGCGACCGATCCTTCCTCAATGGTGGATGCAGGCAGACTGACTCCCACCACTTTTCTTAAAGCATATATATCGTCACCTAGTATGACGTCATGTCCGCCATCTTGTCTTCGATGCTGGAAGCCATTATAATTGTATCGTCGGCTAGAGTGCGCTGATTACATGTTAGTTTAATTCTTACCCGCTAGAGTGCAGTAATCATTTATTATTACTGTGACACCCACCATCTTGAAATTTGGCCGCCATCTTGAAAAGCCGTAATTATTTAGCTAGAAATTCGGGAAAAATTCCAAAATTCATTAAATAAATCACTCATTAATTTACATATCGATTCGATCCGCTCCTGTCCTCGGTTTGATACCCGATCGATGCAATAATGTTTAATTTTATGTAAAAAAATAATAATTTCAATAAACCATGTTCAACATTCGTAAAGAGACTCTAAATCCTCTGCGACCATCATCCTATAAGCCATCAACACAAACATATTGGTAATCCTTAATTTCTATGCTAGAGATGCGGGAAAAAAATTCAAAATTCATTAAATAAATTTGTAATCTATATACTGATTGATTAGATCGACTAAGGTCCTTGGTTCGATCCCAAGATGATACCAAACAACAACATTAATATATTAAAAAAGTACCACTAAAGTGTAAGGTTTGAGAAAATAAGAACACCACAAGTTCTATTAAAAAAAACTTTTATTACATACATACTACACTACTACAAGTACAAAAAAAATACACAGACAAATTACCAAAGCCTTTTGGATTCCTCGATTCAAACATTCTTCTTATTGTACGGACTAAGCCTTTTACATGACTTTAAATGTCTATCCGATCCGTTCATCACCACAGCCAGAGACGGACTGAAGTTCATAGCACATATATAGTCTCATTAGCCGGTACAACACATGAGTCAAATCAATAACCATGTTCATTATACGTCTCGGAGCAATTTTTTATAATGACGATGTAAGCTATCGAGACGTGAAATTAGTTTATTGCACTTATTGCACTGAAATTGTATTCTGTGAACATTATTATAACAACCGCTTCTTTCATGTATGCGACCATTTGAGGTGATAGTAAATGATGCACCACAGTATTTGCACTGATGCGAAGTACGCTCTTCATTAATTGAAGTATTCAATGCTGACGAAACTTCAGCTGATGGTGGAACAGCACATATCGAAGTCTCCTCCAGTGTTGTCAGAGGCGTTGCCAACGAGATCTGCTCCAAAATAGTCGGCGCCGACGTCATGGTTCCCGTAGTCGATGGTACATCCTCCATCGAGTACGACGTTAAAGTCGGTAAAGATGCCATCGAAGTCTCAAGAACAGGCAATTACACGACTTATGCACCAGAAGAAACAAACTAGGTGATCCGTACACCGTCGACGGCAGTAACAAACTGAGCGTCCTGCTGTCTAGGACTCGCTTATATACATGCACCGGATGGAATAATACGCTAGTCAAATCAAGAACAATTTACGAAAAAATACTAGAGTCAAAACAACATAAAAAAATAGAAGCACCATCAACAAAAAAAAAAGGATGCACATGTGGAAGCACCGACAACGAAAAGGCAGCACATTTGGAAGCACCGTCAACAAAAGGCAGCACATTTGGAAGCACCGACTACGAAATGGCAGCACATATGGAAGCAACGACAACGAAAAGGCAGCACATTTGGAAGCACCGACAACATCATCGAAAAGGCTGCACATTTGTCATTGGCTCCAATATTCATTGGCTCCAATATTCATTGGCTCCAATATTCATTGGCTCCAATATTCATTGGCTCCAATATTCATTGGCTCCAATATTCATTGGTTCCATCAGTCTATTGATTCTATCAGTCTAGTGACTTCAACAGTCATTGACACCAACAGCCTTTTTTTTCAAGAGCTCCAATGATATTTGGCTAGAATTCTACGAGTCTAAGAGACTATGAGGCTACAATTCTACGAGTGTACAAGACTCCTCCAACTACCTTCAAGTGTATAAAGCTCCAAATGCTCCAACAGCTCCAACACGCAATGTACGCAATGTACGAGCAATACATGCAATTTACACGCAATAAATGTAATGATTACACAGTACACACACAGGAAACGGAACGTACACAAAATACACACAGGAAACGGAACGTACACACAGTACACACACAGGAAATTGAACATACACACAGTACACACAGGAAACGGAACATACACACAGTACACACAGGAAACGGAACGTACACACAGTACACACAAAGGAAACGGAACGTACACACAGTACACACAGGAAACGGAACGTACACACAGTACACACACAGGAAACGGAACGTACACACAGTACACACAGGAAACAGAACGTAAACACAGTACACACAGAAAACGGAACGTACACACAGTACACACAGGAAACGGAACGTACACACAGTACACACAGGAAACGTAATGATCACACATACAGTAGCGGAAACACACACACAGGCTTAGTTGGAAATCAGAATACAAGAAATAAAAACATTAAATTTTTACTTTCAATATTTTATTACTTCCCACCATTACACAAATACAAGTAAAAGAAGCCATTATTGTATGTAGCCAGCTTTCCTCAGTTCTTGAGTATGAAGGATATTTCTTTGATGCACGGATAGTTTCCTGCACAAAGCGAGCCATGTAGAAGTCTTAGCCGGTCAACCAATATGTTTGGATCTTTCCATGATGTGTAATCAATCTCTTCTACCACCATCTTACTTGCTTGTTTATTATAAATACTTTTAATATCACAATCGTCCCAGTGATCATAATAAGCATTATCAGATTTATTTATTATAACACGACGTTTCCATCGTTTCGGGTCTCAGGACATCGCCACATTCTTTGATATTGTCAGCTCTAGGTGCTTCATCACAGTCTATGCCTTTGTCAACAGCCTTAGAGTCACTGTAACAATCACTGTAGAAGACATCCTCTTAACCCAGATTACCGTATGAATTCGCTATCGATGATGTCGAAGTGTCTTCATCGTCTTCATGCTTCCTTTTCAGGAGTCCATCATCATTTTTACAAAGAATGGAGGATCTACTGAATATAGGCTTGAATGTATTCTCACTTTTCACGGTGTTGATACTTCCATTAGTTTCAGTCTTCCCGAAGCCATTAGCATCCTTCAATTTATGTTCTTCCACACGATAGGATGAGCTAATACCATCACGCTCAGGACAAGGAAAATTATTGTCGTAATGCAGATCACTCTTCTTTAGTCTAGTGGATCCATCGATGTCCTCTATGCCGTAAGTAGTCTTGACTTTACATGTTCTACCATGTCTTTTTAAGCTGTCAATTCGTGTTAACAACCTGCAACAACGATTACAGCTTAACATGTTGCGTAGTGGGTTTCTAGCACAATCATTCTTCTCATGAAATCTAGCATTCCTTCTCATGACAAAATCCTTGCCACAGTATCTACAGCGGCTTCCTTCCGATTCAGCTGCAGATAACAAACCATGATACATGGTAGCTTCTGTTACTAATGTTAGATACAAACTGTCAGTTTTCTCCAATTGGATCCATTTCTTAAATACAATTTTTTAAATATTTCATCAGCGAGAGTTAAGTTATCTAATGCAATGCAAATTGATGCAAGTAGTTCTGGCTGTCATCAACAGATGTCGCCACGTGTTGCTTGCAGGTAAATAATGACTATTTCATTAATGCGGGATGCGGAATGCTCACTTTCGATCGCAAAGGAAGATTGGCTTCGCTAGACTCCAACGAGAAGGAAGTTCGTCCTTCCTGTTAGTGCTTCTTAGATTTCTCAGAGATTATTATTATTCGACTGAGTAATGATTATTTTTTTTTAATTTCCACCTGATAAAAATATTACAAGTGTTGATTAAGTAGCAGAAGTTCACTAATTAAATGCAACCTTGAATAAAAATGACATGCCTCATTAAGTAAAAAAATCCTTCATACAGAGATCAATTTCTCATCAGTAATTAGAAGCACTCGGAGAAAACCATCAGATGTCTAGTCGGGAATAATCAGAAAAAAAAAAATTCAAACTGATTCTGGCTTGTGAACTTCTCTTTGATGTGCAAAGATAGAGTTCTAGTACAAGCCAGAATCAGTTTGAATTTTTTTCGTTTTTATTTTTAATTTTTTTTATAATTATTTTTTTTTGTATTTTATGATATCAAAGAAAACTTGTGGCGGTTTTCTCCGGGTGCTTCCGATTATTCTTGTCAATATTATGGTGGTTTTCTCCGTGTGCTCCTGTTTATTCTTAACAATATTATGGTGGATCTTTCCGTGTGTTCCTGATTATTCTTGTCAATATTATGGTAGTTTTCTCCGGGTGCTCCTGATTATTCTTGACAATATTTTGATGGTTTTCTCTGGGTGCTTCTGATTATTCCCGACTAGACATCTGATGGTTTTCTCCGAGTGCTTCTGGTTACTGATGAGAAATTGATCTCTGTATGAAGGATTTTTTTACTTAATGAGGCATGTCATTTTTATTCAAGGTTGCATTTAATTAGTGAACTTCTGCTACTTAATCAACACTTGTAATATTTTTATCAGGTGGAAATTAAAAAAAAATAATCATTACTCAGTCGAATAATAATAATCTCTGAGAAATCTAAGAAGCACTAACAGGAAGGACGAACTTCCTTCTCGTTGGAGTCTAGCGAAGCCAATTATCCTTTGCGATCGAAAGTGAGCATTCTGCATCCCGCATTAATGAAATAGTCATTATTTACCTGCAAGCAACACGTGGCGACATCTGTTGATGACAGCCAGAACTACTTGCATCAATTTGCATTGCATTAGATAACTTAACTCTCGCTGATGAAATATTTAAAAAATTGTATTTAAGAAATGGATCCAATTGGAGAAAACTGACAGTTTGTATCTAACGTTAGTAACAGAAGCTACCATGTATCATGGTTTGTTATCTGCAGCTGAATCGGAAGGAAGCCGCTGTAGATACTGTGGCAAGGATTTTGTCATGAGAAGGAATGCTAGATTTCATGAGAAGAATGATTGTGCTAGAAACCCACTACGCAACATGTTAAGCTGTAATCGTTGTTGCAGGTTGTTAACACGAATTGACAGCTTAAAAAGACATGGTAGAACATGTAAAGTCAAGACTACTTACGGCATAGAAGTAGGGAGAGCGTGCCGACTCTGGAACATAGACGAGGGGGGAGCGGGGTAATCCGGGGATTATCCCATTTTTTATGGTTTTTTACGCATTTTTTATGGTTTTTTATGTGCAAATCCAGTTTTTTATGCGCTAATCCAGTGGCTAATCCGCAAATCCGCAAATCCGGAGATCCGCAAATCCGCAAATCCGCAAATCCGCAAAATCCGCAAATCCGCAAATCCGCAAATCGCAAATTCGCAAATCCGCCATTTTGTATTTCTAGAAATTTCCACCAACTTCGAATCGTGACGTCATGATACTGTGTCGTATGCTGGAGGCCGCCATCTTGATTTCTTCTGGCCGCCATCTTGTTTAGTCTGCTGGAGGCCGCCATCTTGATTTTTCCTGGTCGCCATCTTGTTTCGTCTGCTGGAGGCCGCCATCTTGTGTGACGTCATATAGTTCTGTTGGTCGCCACCAGGTAGCAGCAGGTATTATTTTTCCTTTAACTAAAATATTTTCAGTGCCGAGGCTGGGATTCGATCCATGGGACGTGAAAACAATGATGATGTCGTGGTTACGAGGCGGACACCTTGACCACTAGACCACGAGACCAATTGGGATATGGTGGAATAAATAATCTATATATGCCACGTACTGACGTCAAGTTTTATGATAAAAGGGGGGAGGGTGTCTTTGCCTTCCTTAATGCATACCTAAGGCGCCACATTTGAAATTAAAAATTATTATACAGCCGCCATCTTTAATTCCAGCACAGACTACCAGATGGCGCCAAAATCAAAAATGAGTTGCCAGAGGCGCCGCCATCTTGATTCTCAAGTTGGCTACCAGAGTATGCCACCGTCGCCATCTTTTAGTTCATATAATCGATACCAGATGATGCCACCGTCGACATCTTTATTTCATATTTCAGCTGCCAGGGCGCAGCACCATTCGATAGGTCGAATGCTAATCGATATATTTACTTTTATTTCATATTTCAGCTGCCAGGGCGCAGCACCATTCGATAGGTCGAATGCTAATCGATATATTTACTTTTATTTCATATTTCAGCTGCCAGGGCGCAGCACCATTCGATAGGTCGAATGCTAATCGATATATTTAGTAACAAGTGTTGCTACCAGAGGGCGCGATATTTAAATTTAAAAAATATTACAACCTTTAAACAATTCTCCGCCATCTTGGATTCAATAGCCCCACCATCTTGGAAGCACATGATACACCCAAGGACTCGTTCCAATACATGCACAGAGTGCACCGAAAAGATTGTTCCCTTACATGCACAGAGTGCACCATATTGAATGATCATGATATGTATTCCTTTATATGCATCAGAAGCAGGCATAAGAAATTTTTTCTTATAGGCATACTTTAGTGTTAGCTTTCCTGTAGTGCATTTAATAATAGTGTAAACTCATTATTATTATTTAGTGATAGTGAATTTATAACTATGATGTGTAGTCTCATTCTCTTCGTCTTGACGTGGCGGAAGATTCTCTGGAGTGTAAGCTGAAAAAAAAAAACTTGTGTTTGAATTTATAGTGGTATGCTGCTTTCCACATCACCTTAGAGACTATGTCTCAGGAGGTACAGCATAAGATGCGTTAACTCCTTTTTTTTATACATGGTGAGTTTCCCCGAGAGGCCTATTTTCCATGTTTAACAAGGGCGCAAGCATTATGCTTCACCGTCACTCTCTCCGAAGCCGCTGTCCACTCCATCATCTGGCTCCACTTGCTCTTGAGCCTCCATTACAGCTTCAAGGCATGCTATAATACCGTTGTAAAGGTATGTTAGAAACTCGTATTCCTCTGGAAATGCAGCGAACAAATTGATCGCGGAGACCTCTAGATGGTGTACTATCGCATCTATATTCATGCCGATGCAAGCATAAAGTGCATATTCAATGCAATCGCGAATTTCCTCAAAAGCAGCCATGTTCATTATGGAATTGTCAGAGACAGAATGAAGACTATAGTTGCCCGGGTCTTGACATAAAGATGACATGCAACAAAGTTTAACCACATTAGCATTTAAAATCAGGATAGACTGAAATTTACTTTAAATTATTAAACAGACTAGCATTTAAAGAAAGCTATCAGATTCACTATCTGAACCGTGTAAATAAGATGAGTGCAATCTCTACATGTTAAACATACCGATGGTTTTATCTCCACATGCGCAGTACAGTAGTGCATGAGTTCTGTCCAACATTCTTAATGTTTTATGGGTGAAGGGGGAGGCAATGAATCGAAGTTGGTTGCCATCTACCCAGTTGGCCACTCCGAGCGGAGGAGGAGTTTGGAGCGCTGTTGTTTTCCTACAACTCGACTCGGAGCAGCAATGCTTATTGAGCGTACCAAGGTATGAGGATAGTACAAAAAAACTGGAAAATTATAAAATAAAATAAAAAGTTAGAATCTCTTATTATGTGGGGAACTCAGGTTCAGGGATCTAGACGGTAATGTCCCCATGGAAGCGTGCTAATTCCATCATCGGAAATGCTCCGCTTGTCGTCACCTGATGACAACGCCACCTTAGTCACGCGTTCAGTACAAACAATGTGATTTCGTGAACGAAAATGATATTGAGTCCCCCAAACCCGTGAATTTGTTTGCAAGCAATCCAGATATTGCTCAAAAAGTAGCGAGCTGAGCACACTGGCCTTCACACCCTTGGCTTTAAGCGTAAAAGCACCATCGTCCATCTTGTATGCATAAAGTTTGGGGCGAAGACCAACATACTCAGTAATGATGCGTCCAGCGGCTTCATCCTTCATGACACCAGTCATGCCGTGGTTGACTGATGGAAACCTTTGAGCATTATCTGGAGCATAATTCGAAGTGTCGAATCGAGAAGCCAAATCGGGGAGAATCGAAGAATACACATCGCGACACTCGATGTGGTACAGAAGAGAATCGGTATCTGAGTAAAGCAGGTGCAGAGATGGAAAGGGAAACTTAACCTGCATATAGTTATAGTGGAAATCATAGAGATGCAATTTGGATAAATCTAAGATGGCCACACCAGTGTAAAGGGGTTTGTTGAAGGTTACCGAACCTTTGGCTAACTCAATGAGGACCAGATTCTCATCGACGATCCGCCTTGCCTTAGATGACGGACGACCTATCAACTCTGCCGCACCATATATGGTATCGTACCGCGAAACCACACGTATGTCACGCTCCCTACACGGCGACTGCAAAGATTTGCCAAAAACGGAATTATTCATTAATTTATAGAAGGATTTCTCAAAGGGGTTCGCTGCCTGAGCACTGCAATTCAGATTATACCGTACGTACGACGCCATCCAGGATTTTTGTTCAAAGCGCAAAACACTATGAACATTGTCAAGAACGGCCCCGTACGTAAGGTAGTGCTGCAGTGTTTTTGCATGTAAAACATAGTTCTTTCGCGGTTCAAGTGTCAATAAGAGCTTTGACATATTGCCGTTCACCGGTACGCCATTCACGGGTGCAAGCGGCAGGTCTGATAGCCAGTCATGACATTCACGCGGAAAGGATAGATCCACCTCTATAAAACATGAGCAGTCACCATCGGTGTCCATGGTGCTAAAGTTCCAGTTTGCATATTCGAGTTCCTGCACCCACTGGAAGTTGCCCACCGGAAGCTTACCAAGCATCGTATGACCATAGAGAGAATTTACATCGAAATAACAGATGTAGGAAGATGGCAGGCTGGAGTCATAATCGCTCATGTAAACATTGTTAGCCTTCGCATAGCGCCGACTAACGTTGGTGATCCCACCCCGAACAGCATTCTCCAAGAAAAGATAGATATCTGGATCGGTGACTAATTCCAGACACACCTCAGACTTGCTCAACAAACCGTCCCACGCAAGTGATGGGGCCGTAATGTAGTGCGTCGGATCTAAGCCATAGGACTGGCAACAAACTGAACGGAAATTCTCGAACACGTCAGCCAACAAACACGTATCCACCTTCAAATACTGCAACGCGTAATCGTTCAAAGTCTTACAGCGGAAAACGTTCCACGCAGATCTAGCGTGAGCATAGTCCCCGTCACTCACGTCAGTCCCACTAAGAGCATTATGAAATGCTTCCCTAGGGGGTAGTGAGGTCGTCTGCAGTTCTGCCATACTAGTGACGAAATCGTATGGGAACACCCCTTTCCTATGAGCTAGATCAAACTGTGCGTCTTCTGGAAACTGGACACGAGTGAGGCTCAGCTGAGCAGGCGAGAGATTACCTGCCAGAGTATCCAGAGATGAAGTTAGGAAGTTAAGGGAGTCAATGAATCTTAAACGCACTGTTCGAGTACCTCCTCTCGCATCATTACCGGTAATCGGTATGTACTTTGTTATGCTCTTGTAACTTTCAAGAGACGTGCCTATAACCCTGACCTCCCCGGGGTTCTCCAAAATGGAGGTACCGTCAGGTTGTGCAATATGACGTGAGACTAATGGTCTCATCAAAAAGTGGGCGTCATAATTCTGAAGATTGTGGAAAATAGCCACCAGTTGGTTCTTCTGCAGTCTAAATGCAAGATTACACTTAGAATGCGCATAGCCACGAATCTCACCGGTCAGGTGGTCATGGTCCAACACTGACTTGTCACCTAGTGTCTTATTACATATATGGCAATGTGTCTGACTCGTCAACCGCGCAGCAACAGCAGGAGTCTGGGCTTTCATGGGAACGGTCTTAGCATAAATCGCGCACACCCACTTAGTCATATCAATCAAGGTAGAGACCATGTCAGCAACACAATTCTCCCCTTCAAAGTGCGCATATCTGGTAAGCGAAGCATCGTACGAACAAACTAATAAAATGCTACATGCATAAGGCACGTGCTCGTTCACCGTCGTGGTGCTGGAGGCATCGGTCTCCGGTAAACAGGTGGACATCGGTTTCAAGTAGGTCTCTGTATCGCAATAAGCGACAAAGCCCATACGTTCCTTCTTGGATACATTTGTGAACTCGAGCCATTTGGTCTCCTCAGTCGGGAATACTGACCGAACGGCCGTGTGTTGGCTGCACAAATCAGTGTGGGAGTTCAACTTGTCCGCAGTATGGAAATACTGAAGACAGCGGTCGCAAACCCACTTTGTATGTTGATCACGCGAGAGTTGAGAAGAAAGCAAGCGGGACAAATTCTTAATAGTCACGAAATGGAGATGAGCGGGAGCACTAGACGCACGAATAGCCAAAATATTCACATGGCGATCACATCGCATAGAGGTAATGCAAATCGGCTGGATACTTGCATCAGTAGGTTTGTTAAAATCCTCGTCAATAATCGTTCCCTGATCACTCACGCAAGAATAAATGCGCACGGAAATATTATTGAGACTCTCAAAGATCTTAACCTGATGCAGTGTCATGGGGAACGTCATACCGGTCGTATCAAAAACCTCGAGAGGAATAGGATACGATCCAGTACGAGTAACCATCCCAGCCGCCGGCGTCACACCTGCCATAACGGCATACAGAAAGCACATCTCACGGTCAGTCTCGATGTTTACACAAGCTTTGCGGTTAGACAAAAATGCAGGCAACTTTGTATGCGCGGCCCCCACCGTGAATGGTCGGTATGCAGAGACATGCATGTCGAGATGTTTTACATGACTCAACATCCATCCAGACCCGCGCAAAGCAAACTCACTTACATGCTCCATAAGCACAAAAACTAATGTGAAACTGAAAATTTCTGCTAGGTCCTCACTTAACAAAACAGGGATACTTTTGGAGGCGAAGTGGAAGCTATCACTGATGGGCCCCTGCACAGGATCCTCCTTAATAAATACCGCGGCCAATGTAAGATAAATTTTGAATGGGCGGAGAACGCCACCCACTACGTCCAGAAAGGGTTCCCTGCACCTGGAGAGAAATCTATTAATGTTGGGGTCGGGCTGGGGAATATCATTCGCGATTCTGGAATCAACAAGTCGACCCTGGAATGCGGAATCTAAAGCGACGGGCTTCAGGCTAGGCAAAGAGGGAGGTGGCGTGTCTTCGATCTCTAGGTTGGATGAATCATCAGCCGACGATAAAATCACTGACTCAAATGATGATGAAGATGAAATCAATGAATCAATAGATGATTCATCGAGCTCAGACATCGAAGGCTCGCTTTCCTCAAATCTAGCACGCTTATTAGAGTATGGAGAAGACATTATTATAAAAGGAATTTAAAAAAAAAAAAGAAGGATACGCCGCATTTTATTAGTTTGTTCGTACGATGCTTCGCTTACCAGATATGCGCACTTTGAAGGGGAGAATTGTGTTGCCGACATGGTCTCTACCTTGATTGATATGACTAAGTGGGTGTGCGCGATTTATGCTAAGACCGTTCCCATGAAAGCCCAGACTCCTGCTGTTGCTGCGCGGTTGACGAGTCAGACACATTGCCATATATGTAATAAGACACTAGGTGACAAGTCAGTGTTGGACCATGACCACCTGACCGGTGAGATTCGTGGCTATGCGCATTCTAAGTGTAATCTTGCATTTAGACTGCAGAAGAACCAACTGGTGGCTATTTTCCACAATCTTCAGAATTATGACGCCCACTTTTTGATGAGACCATTAGTCTCACGTCATATTGCACAACCTGACGGTTCCTCCATTTTGGAGAACCCCGGGGAGGTCAGGGTTATAGGCACGTCTCTTGAAAGTTACAAGAGCATAACAAAGTACATACCGATTACCGGTAATGATGCGAGAGGAGGTACTCGAACAGTGCGTTTAAGATTCATTGACTCCCTTAACTTCCTAACTTCATCTCTGGATACTCTGGCAGGTAATCTCTCGCCTGCTCAGCTGAGCCTCACTCGTGTCCAGTTTCCAGAAGACGCACAGTTTGATCTAGCTCGTAGGAAAGGGGTGTTCCCATACGATTTCGTCACTAGTATGGCAGAACTGCAGACGACCTCACTACCCCCTAGGGAAGCATTTCATAATGCTCTTAGTGGGACTGACGTGAGTGACGGGGACTATGCTCACGCTAGATCTGCGTGGAACGTTTTCCGCTGTAAGACTTTGAACGATTACGCGTTGCAGTATTTGAAGGTGGATACGTGTTTGTTGGCTGACGTGTTCGAGAATTTCCGTTCAGTTTGTTGCCAGTCCTATGGCTTAGATCCGACGCACTACATTACGGCCCCATCACTTGCGTGGGACGGTTTGTTGAGCAAGTCTGAGGTGTGTCTGGAATTAGTCACCGATCCAGATATCTATCTTTTCTAGGAGAATGCTGTTCGGGGTGGGATCACCAACGTTAGTCGGCGCTATGCGAAGGCTAACAATGTTTACATGAGCGATTATGACTCCAGCCTGCCATCTTCCTACATCTGTTATTTCGATGTAAATTCTCTCTATGGTCATACGATGCTTGGTAAGCTTCCGGTGGGCAACTTCCAGTGGGTGCAGGAACTCGAATATGCAAACTGGAACTTTAGCACCATGGACACCGATGGTGACTGCTCATGTTTTATAGAGGTGGATCTATCCTTTCCGCGTGAATGTCATGACTGGCTATCAGACCTGCCGCTTGCACCCGTGAATGGCGTACCGGTGAACGGCAATATGTCAAAGCTCTTATTGACACTTGAACCGCGAAAGAACTATGTTTTACATGCAAAAACACTGCAGCACTACCTTACGTACGGGGCCGTTCTTGACAATGTTCATAGTGTTTTGCGCTTTGAACAAAAATCCTGGATGGCGTCGTACGTACGGTATAATCTGAATTGCAGTGCTCAGGCAGCGAACCCCTTTGAGAAATCCTTCTATAAATTAATGAATAATTCCGTTTTTGGCAAATCTTTGCAGTCGCCGTGTAGGGAGCGTGACATACGTGTGGTTTCGCGGTACGATACCATATATGGTGCGGCAGAGTTGATAGGTCGTCCGTCATCTAAGGCAAGGCGGATCGTCGATGAGAATCTGGTCCTCATTGAGTTAGCCAAAGGTTCGGTAACCTTCAACAAACCCCTTTACACTGGTGTGGCCATCTTAGATTTATCCAAATTGCATCTCTATGATTTCCACTATAACTATATGCAGGTTAAGTTTCCCTTTCCATCTCTGCACCTGCTTTACTCAGATACCGATTCTCTTCTGTACCACATCGAGTGTCGCGATGTGTATTCTTCGATTCTCCCCGATTTGGCTTCTCGATTCGACACTTCGAATTATGCTCCAGATAATGCTCAAAGGTTTCCATCAGTCAACCACGGCATGACTGGTGTCATGAAGGATGAAGCCGCTGGACGCATCATTACTGAGTATGTTGGTCTTCGCCCCAAACTTTATGCATACAAGATGGACGATGGTGCTTTTACGCTTAAAGCCAAGGGTGTGAAGGCCAGTGTGCTCAGCTCGCTACTTTTTGAGCAATATCTGGATTGCTTGCAAACAAATTCACGGGTTTGGGGGACTCAATATCATTTTCGTTCACGAAATCACATTGTTTGTACTGAACGCGTGACTAAGGTGGCGTTGTCATCAGGTGACGACAAGCGGAGCATTTCCGATGATGGAATTAGCACGCTTCCATGGGGACATTACCGTCTAGATCCCTGAACCTGAGTTCCCCACATAATAAGAGATTCTAACTTTTTTTTTTATTTTATAATTTTCCAGTTTTTTTTTGTACTATCCTCATACCTTGGTACGCTCAATAAGCATTGCTGCTCCGAGTCGAGTTGTAGGAAAACAACAGCGCTCCAAACTCCTCCTCCGCTCGGAGTGGCCAACTGGGTAGATGGCAACCAACTTCGATTCATTGCCTCCCCCTTCACCCATAAAACATTAAGAATGTTGGACAGAACTCATGCACTACTGTACTGCGCATGTGGAGATAAAACCATCGGTATGTTTAACATGTAGAGATTGCACTCATCTTATTTACACGGTTCAGATAGTGAATCTGATAGCTTTCTTTAAATGCTAGTCTGTTTAATAATTTAAAGTAAATTTCAGTCTATCCTGATTTTAAATGCTAATGTGGTTAAACTTTGTTGCATGTCATATTTCCGTCAAGACCCGGGCAACTATAGTCTTCATTCTGTCTCTGACAATTCCATAATGAACATGGCTGCTTTTGAGGAAATTCGCGATTGCATTGAATATGCACTTCATGCTTGCATCGGCATGAATATAGATGCGATAGTACACCATCTAGAGGTCTCCGCGATCAATTCGTTCGCTGCATTTCCAGAGGAATACAAGTTTCTAACATACCTTTACAACGGTATTATAGCATGCCTTGAAACTGTAATGGAGGCTCAATAGCAAGTGGAGCCAGATGATGGAGTGGACAGCGGCTTCGGAGAGAGTGACGGTGAAGCATAATGCTTGCGCCCTTGTTAAACATGGAAAATAGGTCTCTTGGGGAAACTCACCATGCATAAAAAAAAGGAGTTAACGCATCTAATGCTGTACCTCCTGAGACATAGTCTCTAAGGTGATGTGGAAAGCAGCATACCACTATAAATTTAAACACAAGTTTTTTTTTGTTTTTTTTCAGCTTACACTCCAGAGAATCTTCCGCCACGTCGAGACGAAGAGAATGAGACTACACATCATAGTTATAAATTCACTATCACTAAATAATAATAATGAGCTTACACTATTATTAAATGCACTACAGGAAAGCTAACACTAAAGTATGCCTATAAGAAAAAATTTCTTATGCCTGCTTCTGATGCATATAAAGGAATACATATCATGATCATTCAATATGGTGCACTCTGTGCATGTAAGGGAACAATCTTTTCGGTGCACTCTGTGCATGTATTGGAACGAGTCCTTGGGTGTATCATTTGCTTCCAAGATGGTGGGGCTATTGAATCCAAGATGGCAGAGAATTGTTTAAAGGTTGTAATATTTTTTAAATTTAAATATCGCGCCCTCTGGTAGCAACACTTGTTACTAAATGTATCGATTAGCATTCGACCTATCGAATGGTGCTGCGCCCTGGCAGCTGAAATATGAAATAAAAGTAAATATATCGATTAGCATTCGACCTATCGAATGGTGCTGCGCCCTGGCAGCTGAAATATGAAATAACAGTAAATATATCGATTAGCATTCGACCTATCGAATGGTGCTGCGCCCTGGCAGATGAAATATGAAATAAAAGTAAAAATATCGATTAGCATTCGACCTATCGAATGGTGCTGCGCCCTGGCAGCTGAAATATGAAATAAAAGTAAATATATCGATTAGCATTCGACCTATCGAATGGTGCTGCGCCCTGACAGCTGAAATATGAAATAAAGATGGCGACGGTGGCGTCATCTGGTATCGATTATATGAACTAAAAGATGGCGACGGTGGCATACTCTGGTAGCCAACTTGAGAATCAAGATGGCGGCGCCTCTGGCAACTCATTTTTGATTTTGGCGCCATCTGGTAGTCTGTGCTGGAATTAAAGATGGCGGCTGTATAATGATTTTTAATTTCAATTCTGGTGCCTTAGGTATGCATTAAGGAAGGCAAAGACACCCTCCCCCCTTTTATCATGAAACTTGACTTCAGTACGTGGCATATATAGATTATTTATTCCACCATATCCCAATTGGTCTCGTGGTCTAGTGGTCAAGGTGTCCGCCTCGTAACCACGACATCATCATAGTTTTCACGTCCCATGGATCGAATCCCAGCCTCGGCACTGAAAATATTTTAGCTAAAGGAAAAATAATACCTGCTGCTACCTGGTGGCGACCAACAGAACTATATGACGTCACACAAGATGGCGGCCTCCAGCAGACGAAACAAGATGGCGACCAGGAAAAATCAAGATGGCGGCCTCCAGCAGACGAAACAAGATGGCGGCCAGAAGAAATCAAGATGGCGGCCTCCAGCAGACGAAACAAGATGGCGGCCAGAAGAAATCAAGATGGCGGCCTCCAGCAGACGACACAGAATCATGACGTCACGATTCGAAGTTGGTGGAAATTTCTAGAAATACAAAATGGCGGATTTGCGAATTTGCGATTTGCGGATTTGCGGATTTTGCGGATTTGCGGATTTGCGAATTTGCGGATTTTAGGATCTCCGGATTTGCGGATTTGCGGATTAGCCACTGGATTAGCGCATAAAAAACTGGATTTGCACATAAAAAACCATAAAAAATGCGTAAAAAACCATAAAAAATGGGATAATCCCTGGATTACCCCGCTCCCCCCTCGCATATGTTCCAGAGTCGGCACGCTCTCCCTACTCATAGAGGACATCGATGGATCCACTAGACTAAAGAAGAGTGATCTGCATTACGACAATAATTTTCCTTGTCCTGAGCGTGATGGTATTAGCTCATCCTATCGTGTGGAAGAACATAAATTGAAGGATGCTAATGGCTTCGGGAAGACTGAAACTAATGGAAGTATCAACACCGTGAAAAGTGAGAATACATTCAAGCCTATATTCAGTAGATCCTCCATTCTTTGTAAAAATGATGATGGACTCCTGAAAAGGAAGCATGAAGACGATGAAGACACTTCGACATCATCGATAGCGAATTCATACGGTAATCTGGGTTAAGAGGATGTCTTCTACAGTGATTGTTACAGTGACTCTAAGGCTGTTGACAAAGGCATAGACTGTGATGAAGCACCTAGAGCTGACAATATCAAAGAATGTGGCGATGTCCTGAGACCCGAAACGATGGAAACGTCGTGTTATAATAAATAAATCTGATAATGCTTATTATGATCACTGGGACGATTGTGATATTAAAAGTATTTATAATAAACAAGCAAGTAAGATGGTGGTAGAAGAGATTGATTACACATCATGGAAAGATCCAAACATATTGGTTGACCGGCTAAGACTTCTACATGGCTCGCTTTGTGCAGGAAACTATCCGTGCATCAAAGAAATATCCTTCATACTCAAGAACTGAGGAAAGCTGGCTACATACAATAATGGCTTCTTTTACTTGTATTTGTGTAATGGTGGGAAGTAATAAAATATTGAAAGTAAAAATTTAATGTTTTTATTTCTTGTATTCTGATTTCCAACTAAGCCTGTGTGTGTGTTTCCGCTACTGTATGTGTGATCATTACGTTTCCTGTGTGTACTGTGTGTACGTTCCGTTTCCTGTGTGTACTGTGTGTACGTTCCGTTTTCTGTGTGTACTGTGTTTACGTTCTGTTTCCTGTGTGTACTGTGTGTACGTTCCGTTTCCTGTGTGTGTACTGTGTGTACGTTCCGTTTCCTGTGTGTACTGTGTGTACGTTCCGTTTCCTTTGTGTGTACTGTGTGTACGTTCCGTTTCCTGTGTGTACTGTGTGTATGTTCCGTTTCCTGTGTGTACTGTGTGTATGTTCAATTTCCTGTGTGTGTACTGTGTGTACGTTCCGTTTCCTGTGTGTGTATTTTGTGTACGTTCCGTTTCCTGTGTGTGTACTGTGTAATCATTACATTTATTGCGTGTAAATTGCATGTATTGCTCGTACATTGCGTACATTGCGTGTTGGAGCTGTTGGAGCATTTGGAGCTTTATACACTTGAAGGTAGTTGGAGGAGTCTTGTACACTCGTAGAATTGTAGCCTCATAGTCTCTTAGACTCGTAGAATTCTAGCCAAATATCATTGGAGCTCTTGAAAAAAAAGGCTGTTGGTGTCAATGACTGTTGAAGTCACTAGACTGATAGAATCAATAGACTGATGGAACCAATGAATATTGTAGCCAATGAATATTGGAGCCAATGAATATTGGAGCCAATGAATATTGGAGCCAATGAATATTGGAGCCAATGACAAATGTGCAGCCTTTTCGATGATGTTGTCGGTGCTTCCAAATGTGCTGCCTTTTCGTTGTCGTTGCTTCCATATGTGCTGCCATTTCGTAGTCGGTGCTTCCAAATGTGCTGCCTTTTGTTGACGGTGCTTCCAAATGTGCTGCCTTTTCGTTGTCGGTGCTTCCACATGTGCATCCTTTTTTTTTTTGTTGATGGTGCTTCTATTTTTTTATGTTGTTTTGACTCTAGTATTTTTTCGTAAATTGTTCTTGATTTGACTAGCGTATTATTCCATCCGGTGCATGTATATAAGCGAGTCCTAGACAGCAGGACGCTCAGTTTGTTACTGCCGTCGACGGTGTACGGATCACCTAGTTTGTTTCTTCTGGTGCATAAGTCGTGTAATTGCCTGTTCTTGAGACTTCGATGGCATCTTTACAGACTTTAACGTCGTACTCGATGGAGGATGTACCATCAACTACGGGAACCATGACGTCGGCGCCGACTATTTTGGAGCAGATCTCGTTGGCAACGCCTCTGACAACACTGGAGGAGACTTCGATATGTGCTGTTCCACCATCAGCTGAAGTTTCGTCAGCATTGAATACTTCAATTAATGAAGAGCGTACTTCGCATAAGTGCAAATACTGTGGTGCATCATTTACTATCACCTCAAATGGTCGCATACATGAAAGAAGCGGTTGTTCTAATAATGTTCAAAGAATACAATTTCAGTGCAATAAGTGCAATAAACTAATTTCACGTCTCGATAGCTTACATCGTCATTATAAAAAAATGCTCCGAGACGTATAATGAACATGGTTATTGATTTGACTCATGTGTTGTACCGGCTAATGAGACTATATATGTGCTATGAACTTCAGTCCGTCTCTGGCTGTGGTGATGAACGGATCGGATAGACATTTAAAGTCATGTAAAAGGCTTAGTCCGTACAATAAGAAGAATGTTTGAATCGAGGAATCCAAAAGGCTTTGGTAATTTGTCTGTGTATTTTTTTTGTACTTGTAGTAGTGTAGTATGTATGTAATAAAAGTTTTTTTTAATAGAACTTGTGGTGTTTTTATTTTCTCAAACCTTACACTTTAGTGGTACTTTTTTAATATATTAATGTTGTTGTTTGGTATCATCTTGGGATCGAACCAAGGACCTTAGTCGATCTAATCAATCAGTATATAGATTACAAATTTATTTAATGAATTTTGAATTTTTTTCCCGCATCTCTAGCATAGAAATTAAGGATTACCAATATGTTGGTGTTGATGGCTTATAGGATGATGGTCGCAGAGGATTTAGAGTCTCTTTACGAATGTTGAACATGGTTTATTGAAATTATTATTTTTTACATAAAATTAAACACTATTGCATCGATCGGGTATCGAACCGAGGACAGGAGCGGATCGAATCGATATGTAAATTAATGAGTGATTTATTTAATGAATTTTGGAATTTTTCCCGAATTTCTAGCTAAATAATTACGGCTTTTTAAGATGGCAGCCAAATTTCAAGATGGCGGGTGTCACAGTAATAATAAATGATTACTGCACTCTAGCGGGTAAGAATTAAACTAACATGTAATCAGCGCACTTTAGCCGACGATACAATTATGATGGCTTCCAGCATCGAAGACAAGATGGCGGACATGACGTCATACTAGGTGACGATATATATGCTTTAAGAAAAGTGGTGGGAGTCAGTCTGCCTGCATCCACCATTGAGGAAGGATCGGTCGCCATTTTTAATTTTTTTGCACTCGTCGGGTTCGAACCGAGGACTCCGAACTCCGTGTCGTAAAAGTATATTTTTTACAAATATTATATTAAAATTTTATTATTTAATTTTTTTTATAAATTTTAAAAAAAATTTCATTAAAATCGGATAATAAATAAAAAAGTTAAATATGGCGGGCGTAACGGAAATTGCAACGTTGACGTCATAATTCAAAATGGCGGAAAACACATCGCCGGAATTTTCTAGAACACAATGACGTCATCCAAAATGGCGGATCCAAAATGGCGGATCCAAAATGGCGGATCCAAGATAACGGATCCAAAATGGCCGCCGGGGTCAAGGTCACAACCATCCAAGATGGCCGCCGTGACGTCACAATCCAATATGGCGGTCCGACAATCACAATCCACACCCAGAACCCAGTTTCAGTAGCCCCTATTATATACTACTCTAGCATCCTTTAAGTACAGGCTGAAAAAACATCTTTGTAACAACTGCTTACCATGACCACTTCGCTGCTACCCTACTGCTTGATTCTGTGTGTGAATGTGCGAGTGACTGGTTTTAATGTACTAGCAGCTAATGTTTTTTTTTTTTTTTTCGGTTTTGATACTATTTGCTGTATGTTTAATTACTTTCCTTTTTATGTATGTCTATGCTTAGTTTTTAATTACTTTATAATTAGTTATGGTTGAATCTTTTGTAATAGTTAATATTTGAACATTAAGTTAAAATTTTAATTTGTTCTCTTAATATTTAGTCTATATCATGCTTAGTTTTTAATATTCAAATCTTTGATGTAATTGCAGAAAAGTGGTTAAGTGTAAGAGAAGGCGTACCGCCTTAACTTCGCCACCAATAAAGACGATAAATAAATAAATAAATAAATAATAAACACTGTCGCTACAACAGCTACTAGAGGTACCACATCTACAAGAACTACAAGAGCTACCAGAGCTACCAGAGCTACCAAAGCTACAAGATCTACAACACTGTCGAAGTGTTGCCTAGCTAGGCAACTGAACTGGTGTTATGCTTTCAACATCCAACACATAGCTTGCATAAGTATTACCACTTTCTGCTCCGTCTAACTTCTACACAGAAACAACACATGTCAAAACTTAGGGTGCAGCATATGCAGTACATGTAGAAGGGCCACCAATAGGGGCATGCACATTTCGCGAAATAATCTGGTCGGTCGTTAGACTGCAACAAGGTATGCCTGAGTCAGCTATTGCTCCCTTGTGATTGGCGGCCGTCTGCGAGAGAAGCCATCGCCCTGTCTGGCCGGGCCATTCAGGACGAGTTCGCTTCCGCACTGGATGGCTGTGATTGGTGCGCCGACGGTAGACATGCACCTGGAATAAACCCCGCCAACCACGAAACACATAAAATGCTACTAAGTTTTAACACACAGCTGGTCGGAAAATCTTTTCGCGAAAATTACACGGCCCTAGCCTCCAAGTGTCAGTGACATAGGTCCAGAAATGCTTCTGTTTATCGCTTGAGTCGATCCTGGAGTAGGGTTACCAGACACTGATAACAGAAAAGGAGGACATTCACCTCGCAAAAGGAGGACATTTCACTAAAAAGGAGGACAATTTTTTTTTTTTTTTAAGCCATGAATTAATTACAATGGAGTACGATATTTTACAATGTTTTGGCATTTAATACAGTTTCAGTATAAAGAATCAAACAAACTACGCATATACAGCATATTAAAAACACGTGCTTCTGCATGTGCTGCTACCTGTCCAGCTGTCATAGAACTACTTACTAGTGGGGTGACTCTGCGGACAGCGCATTACCGCGCACCGCGCGCTTTACTTAGAGTGTAACTGCAGGAATTATCTCACTTTATAAAATAGCCGGACATTTTGGAATATTAAGGAAAATCCGGCCGGACGCAAAAAAAATACATAAAAAGGAGGACATGTCCTCCTTTTGCCGGACGTCTGGTAACCCTATCCTGGAGTGAAATGAACCCACAAAACAGGCTAATCGTGTCTCTTAGTAGCACAGGCCATGAGACTCGCTGGCTCCCTGTTGTGTGGGTTGTCGTGTCGGCGATCGTGTGAGCTGTAAACAATACGCCATATGTGCAGTCACGGTCGAGGATTGGTTTTTAGTCAAAAATTTATTTCATTTATTTTATTTCATTTACACGACTCGGGCTGAGCTATGAGAATAAACCTTATTCACAACCGATCAGGTAAGACGACGTGGTCGCTCCGTCAGAGCATAACGAAAAGTGCAACGCTCTGAAACGGGGTGTCTGAAACGCTCGGGCAGTTATTCAGTGAAACGAAGCTACAATGCTGCATTTTTCCGTTACGCTTGGAAAGGACAAAGAGTCGCGCAACTAATAATAATTACACAGGCTTGCGCGCCTTTTTACACCCATAACATTGCACTAAGTGAACATCTGTTGAAAATATTTGTGGCAGAACATTAAATGCAAAGGGAGTCATCGAGTTATAATTTTAGAAATAGCACTTTTTTCAGAAAAGTAATGACAAGAAAAGTAAAATCAACATGGCGTGTTAGACAAAAATTCCATTCTTTGATTCCACTGAAGACATTGACACTAATTAAGAAAGATCTATTTTCAACGCGTAGTTACATGTGAGTCACATATTTGTGTTCTTTAAAAAAAAAAAGTCCTGTCCCTTTAGTTTTGAACTTTCACCTCTAAAGCACGTCGGGGCCACCCATTTATTTTGTTTAAAAGAGTTTCACTATAGTTGTTCACCCGCGATGCTGGTTGTTGGTATAGTGCGTCCCATCCTTAGACAGCAGTGTGCATTTCGATGGGCATTTATTCTCTCATTCCAATGCACAATATCTGCTATTAATAGCTGTCCATTTTTCGGTGTGCTATGTTGCCAGATATATGCAAAGAGCAAAAAATTGTTTACACACAACTTCATAATTTAATTTTTTTAATGTAATAAAGAAAAAAATGTTATTCTCAATAATAAAATTTGGTAATAGGTTTTTGGAAGTACAGTTTCATCTTTTAATATTCTATCAAGAACATCGTCTGAAATATTTAATTCTCTCTTCTAAGAAAATTTATCAGAAATATGCCAGCTTGGTTTCAAACATTTCTGTCATAGATTTTTTTTTTAATGTCTTTCAATATTAAAAATTCGAGGTCTGGTAGATTATATAAATTAATTAACGGAATGCCTTTTCGTTAAGAGAGACCGACTGCTTCAAAAATATTCTCATAAAAATAAATAATTGTTGTTTAGAATTTATATATTTTTTAAATAATGTACCTATAAAAGTGCAATAACTACCAAGAGGCACGTGGTTTTAAAAAATCAATGAATTAGTAAATTTAAAATATATTAAACTTATCGTAGTATACGAAATAACAATGTTAATGTTAACAAGCTGGTTAGTATCACTCCGGCAACAATGGGTTATATTCGCTCTTTGCTGCAATCTAAGGGTGAGACAGAGTGTAGAGTAGCGCCGAATGTACTGTGTCGCCCTACTTACACCCACTTCTGCGTCTGGGAGCATTACAGAAGAAGAAGGAGCGGAGGAAGGGTTGTTGAACAAATAGATCCCGAGCTGCGGAGGGATATCGATAGGGGGTTGGTAGTGGGATGTCCGCAGTATCAGCAAAGTGCTCAAGACATCCACCACTCTTTTTTTATTCTCCTCCGAGAGGACTAAACCCGGAGACAAAATGGAGGTAAACAAGTGTTTTTGTGCTCTGCGCAAGATCACAAACCATCGGTGTCACGGACTTCCGAAATAAACCGTCAAACTCAGGTAATAAAAAAGAACTGACTTAATGCATTTGTTTACCTTCGGTATTCCAACAAGAATGACGCTTTTTTTTCTATAGACTCGATATCCGTCATTACAGAGGCATCCTATATATATAGTAACGCTCATCACTGACTTAATGATCGTGCAACGCTGTAGGCTATATAATTTTTATTGCTCTTTACTTACCTTTTCCTCCTAGCATAAATTATGTCTCTCGCCCCTACATATTAATCACACATACGACAGCCATCATTAATCGACTCGTTTGAAAGGAATACGTTTAATCCAAATTTAACGTCAATCCGGAAAAAATCACTATGCGTGAACACATTTATTAAATTAAGTAAACAAAACCATCAAACCTGTCGCTTATGGCCATTTGCACCACTAGAGTTAAGGCGTGATCTCGTGTCATAAGATGGTTTGATCATCGTTCGACCACATTTTCTGTTGTTGAGAGCTGTACGAGAATAATTGGGAACTCAGGTGTGAACCGACATTCGGGTCGGTTTACAGAAATGATCTTGGAATGACTCTGCCCCTAAATATTAGATTATTATTTACAAAATTTTAGATCATATCTAATATATGGATCAAAACTTTTACTTATTAGTGTTACTAACTCTTCTTACGAATCATACCTAGGCCCATGCATATTTCGCGAAAAGATTCCGAGACCAGCTGAAAGTTAAAACACTGTAACACCGTCTGAGTTTCGTGAATGGGCGAGTTTCTTTCAGTTACATAACGATTGTTAAAACACCAATCACAGTAATTCATTGCGAAACCAATACGTCCTTAGTGGCTCAGCCAAACAAGGCAACTACTTCTCTCGCAGACGGCCGCCAATCACAAGGAAGAAACCCACTGGTGCGCGTATACCTTGTTGCAGTCTAATAGGCGAAAAATGCCTGCCCCTATTAATACCCATATTACATGTTTGAAATGCTTGTTAGTTTAGTTAAATGTTTTAATACAGTATTTCGTCATGATTATTTTCCATATTAAATATAAACTTTTTTTAGACAAAAATTAATTCCGTTCTCCAAATTCTTCGTTTTGTATTACAAATTAAATACCACTATGTGATTTCAGTCGTTATTAAAATGTGCTGCTATCTTGTGGCACTCGCATCAACCATTTTCTCGCCGTGTCACGACTTCATGCCGTTCTCTGGCCCGCCAATGTTCCTGACATTTCTTCAACACTGCTGCCACCTGTTGTCACAGACTGGAAATGATTGAACTATAGTTCACGCGAACGAAGAACGTGTAGTCCCAATACGTGTTGGCGCGACGTCCAGAGGCATGATCGTCAGATCATTGGATCGCAGGTCGAAGAGCAGAACGGTGCAACTGGCCACGAACCCCGTTCGCGTCGCCTGAATCGTGTCCCAGTCAGTGATGCCAACTGCTACAGTGTTCCCTCTAGGACCATCTTCAAATACCTCTAGATTTCGATTAAACCCCTACAGTTTTCATTGTACATCCTGTATGAGAGCTAAAATTATTTTCTCTCGAACCTAACATTTCCTTATTTTTCTGCCCAAACAGAGCATAATAATTTTGAAAAAAATAAAATTCAGTATCTACAAGTTTATATATACGTACGAATTTAATATCGGTTTAAAGAATACATGTTTAGGTACTAACATTGAAGTTATGGATCGGTCTCCCAACATTTCGTATATTTTTGCTGATATATATGTATATATATTTAAGAATTTTTTTTGAGGGCGTGGAATTAAAGTGTATATCTTGAAAACCAAGTGAAAAAAGGAAAAGCAACACAAGTGGCGCTGGCGGCTGAATTTCACACTACGACCAACAACAACTTGCTGGTCAAGAGGATTCCGGTTTTTACTTTCACCGTTCAAAAGTTTTCACGTTGTAAGTTGTCACCCTGAGGTTGTGTCCGTTGGTTTGTTGTGTACTCGCGAGTTTTATTTTTTATTGGATTGCAAAGTAAGCCGTTTATGTTTTCCTGTGGTGCCAAGAAATAAAATAAAACAAGAATAATAATTAATTATTCGTGTTCAAATCTTTTCCCGAATGCCTATATATATAGCAATCCAATAAAACTCGCGAGTACACAACAAACCAACGGACACAACCTCAGGGTGACAACTTACAACGTGAAAACTTTGAACGGCGAAAGTAAAAACGAAATTCTCTTGACCAGCAAGTTGTTGTTGGTCGTAGTGTGAAATTCAGCCGCCAGCGCCACTTGTGTTGTTTTTCCTTTTTTCACTTTGTTTTCAAGATATACACTTTAATTCCACGCCCTCAAAAAAAAATTCTTAAATAACGTACCCGCTAAAAAAAATCCTCCTAAATAATTGTACCCCCTTAAAAAAAGGGGGGGGGGGTTTGTCTGTTAAGTCGGTTTATGGACGATAATTTTACGTGATGACGTCATAAGAAAACATTGATGAAAAATTGCATAATTTTTAATTTTTAAATATTATTTACAGTTTTTTGCAAATTTAATTTCAATAATTTGTTTAAATATAATCACGAACAATTAGTTAAAAAGCCCGCCTTAACCTGTTTGATATTATAGAAGATTTTCTCGCACGGTGGTTGGCCGGTTCTTACACGCCCGGCTCAGGTGGAACGTGACAATTTTTCTTACGTGCAGCCCGCGTTCATCGATTTATAAGTAGAGACCTGAAAAATTCGCGGTTTCATGTCGTGTTATGCTAAAATTCATATAATTATACCTTAGTGCTGCTTCTGTCATTGGTTCACTGTTAATCTGGAGGACTGAGGGCCAATTAGAGACCCTCACTCATAGAAGTGTCGAATCACAGGCCACCCAGTCGAGACGACTCACAAGTCAGCAGCCAATGAACAGGTGGCATTTGCCCGAGTGTGTGGAGGATATTGGATTCTATCCTGGAGGTCATTGAACCCGCGAATTTTTCGGGTCTCTATTTATAAGACGTTATCACGTAAAAAAAAAAAAAAAAAACATTACAATTTGGCTCTCCCCCTAAATTTGGGAGGAAAACCCCCAAGTTGGCATCCCTGGCCCGTGTGACTCCCAACACCACACTTCTCCTGTCTACACTCCTTTCGCTTGCTTGCAGCCGCTTCCTCTCCCAGAATTCCGCACGTGGTCGTCGTAGCTGCGTTCGCGGTGAGTCAACCTGGAGGAGAACACGAAATAAAAAAAAAATAAAACAGCCGGCAGGTAGAAGGGTGGCGATATTAGTCACCCGCTAAGAGAACTGGTTAGGGTTGGGGAGGGGGGTTGCGGCGGGCAGGCTGGCTCTTTTTTTTATCTCTTCCAGGCGCCAGTCAAGTCTCTGGAGAACAAACCTCCCCTCCCCCTCCATGTTGAACTTCTTTCTGACCAGCTCCCACCGATACGCACACTCTGTTCTTTATTTCCCCTTCTGACTGACTGCTCCCGGCTGTTTACTACGTTTCTGGTCGAACACACCAGCTAGAGCCGATCGCAATGCATAATTAAGTCATTCAATGGTGCCTCGACTGATCGATAGCAAGGTTACGTCATTTGGCGGGGTTATTTCGACACTTCTTGTTTATGACTAGAGACCTGACAATTTCGCGGGTTCATTTCACGTTATGCTAAAATTCAAATAATTATACCTTAAGTGCTGCTTCTGCCATTGGTTCACTGTTAATCTGGAGTACTGAGGGTCAATTAGAGACTCGCACTCAATAGAAGTGTCGAATCACAGGCCACCCAGTTGAGACGACTCACAAGTCAGCAGCCAATGAACAGTTGGCATTTGTCCGAGTGTGTAGAGGATATTGAAGTCTATCCTGGAGGTCTTTGAACCCGCGAATTTTTCCGGTCTCTATTTATGACTGGAACAGGGTCGTCAGAGCGCTGTAGTCCAATCAGTGACGCAGTGGCGTAGCGTGGGTGGGGCGCAGGGGGCGGCCCGCCCCGGGCGGCAGCCCGCGGGGGCGGGTCGCCGGTGAAGCGGGTTGAGATCTGAGCTATGATTCATTCATTACATGTGTCAGACACACTATAATGTTCCATTTTTATCTAAAATTTTGCGCACCAACAATTTTTTAATATTTATTTAAAAGAAAAACTGCGAAATCACTGACAGAGCTCTTTATAACGTTTGTTTGTTTACATAGGAACGGCAACATCGCATCACGCCGCGCCGCCCGGCGCGCGCGAGCCGAGTTGAGCGGCACTCCTTATTATGTTAATTACTCATACAAAATCTTTTGTTTCACGCGTCGGCCCGTGTCGATGCCTCTCTTTCGCACTCATTGAATTTAGTACTACGCATTGTACTGTAAAGTTTGACCTTAACCCAAGGCAAACCAAACAACTTCCGCAAACCGGGACACAGTAAAACTCATATATTGCCCCGTACCGCGAGCGCAGGTAAACCCAAAAAAAATATTAAAACCCAAACTAATATCAATAAAAAAAATACTAATAATTTTGCGAACAGTGAGAGGAGGCAGCAAGTTAAAAAGACGCAAAATTTATATGACAACATTTAATAAATAAATATATATATGTATCATAAAATCGTTTCATCACAAATCGGTGCATCCATCATAAAATACATACCCTATTACTACTTATAAAAAATAGCTATATAATAATACTAAAAAATACTTTAACAATTCCCCCGAAAAATTATAATTTGATCATATACTTCGGAGCTCCGAAAATTAAATATAATTACCAAAAAGGCATTAAAAATATATAAGAACATAACTCCGCTATACTATCAAACTTGACTATATTGTCGATTGAACAAGAATTGGCTGCTAATATTGATTTTGACAAAGTTATTTCTGACTTCGCTGCTCATAAGGCCCGTAGAATCCGCTTGTAAAACCGCTCATCCTATTTTAACTTCAATAAAAGGTACCTCATTGTATGTGAAATTTAATTTTAACTAAGCACCTATAGAATGGGGGCGGCAAAATGGGTTTCCCGCCCCAGGCGCCAAGATGGCACGCTACGCCACTGCAGTGACGTGAAGCAGATGTATATGTGATTTAAGTCTACTTTGCTGCACTATACGTAGGGACCGGAAAAATTCGCGGGTTCAATGCCCTGTAAAATGAACTCCATAGGTATACGTACACTCGGTCAAATGTCACCCACTCATTGGCTGCTGTCTTGTGAGACGTCCCAACGTAGCAGCCTGTGATTCGATAAAACTTTGGTTTGGTGTTTCTAATTGGTCCAGAGTCATCCAGGTGAGTTGCGAGCCAATAGCAGAGCCAGCACTGAGGTATAACTATTTGTATTTTGGCCTATCGCGAAATGAATTCGCGAATTTTTGCTGTCTCTAACTATACGTCTTTGGCTGGCAGCCATATAACTTGAAAAAAAAAAAAAACAGTTTTGCAGCCGCCACGAAGAAAATTACCTCTTGGCTACTGATTGGTAGGGCCATGCATACATATTTAGCGAAACGATTCCGAGACTAGCTGAAAGTTAAGACATTGTAGCATCGTCTGTGTTTCGTGATTGGATGAGTTTTTTTCAGGTATTACATGACGATTGTTAAAACACCAATCACAGTGATTCGTTGCGGAAGCAAACGCGTCCTGAGTGGCTCAGTCAAACAAGGCAACTAATTCTCTCGCCAGACGGCCGCCAATCACAAGGAAGAAACCACTGGTCCGCGTATACCTTGTTGCCGTCTAATAGGTGTTCAACTTTATTCGCGAAAAATGCCTGCCCCTACTGATTGGGTGTGTTTGACCACCTACTGGATAGGTACGCCTGGTTACCCACTGGACATGCGTTCCTGGCCACTGAATAGACATGTCTTGCTTACACCAAGATGTGGATGGTCACAGACGGGTCGTTACCACAACGCCGAAATACCATAACGCCGAATGTCAAAATTGACCTCAACGCCAACAGCTAGAAAACTGCTGTGTACCACAACGCCGAAATAACAACTGAATGAATTTGTGTGTGTTTCTTAAATGTACCTTAACGCCGAAATACCACAATCAAACCTAACCTTACCTAACCTAACTTAACCTAGCCTATCCTAGCCTAGCATAACCTAACCTAGTCTAACCTAGCCTAGCATAACCTAACCTAGTCTAACATAACCTAGTCTAACCTAACCTAGTCTAACCTAACCTAGTCTAACCTAACCTAGTCTAACCTAACCCAGTCTAACCTAACCTAGTCTAACCTAACCTAACCTTTGTGGGAGTCTTGCAATGACATTTTTCGGCGTTGGTGTATTTCGGCGTTGCGGTATACAGCAGTTTTCTAGCTGTTGGCGTTGTGGTCAATTTGGCATTTGGCGTTGTGGTGCGTCCCCGTCACGGACCAGAGGCGTCTAGCCAACATAATGGATGTGCCTGGTTAATCTACTGTGATGTAGAACAGCCCTTTCAAGGCATGTAAAAGTCTTACTTCACCTTCTAAGAAGACCGTAGAAAATGCTTGTTTTTTTTTTTTTTACTTGTAGAAATTACATAATAAATTCTTTTATTTGTTATTTTGTTGTTTTTATTATTGAACCGGTCACTCGAATGGAAATTTTTAATTAAATTATTTCTTTTGCATCCTTTAAGTATCGAACCTAGGACATGAATAGATCGAATAAATTAGTACATTAATGAGTGATTTTTGATGATTTTTGGAATTTTTTTTTTTTCGAATATCTAGGTTAAATATTACGATTTCCCTTTATGGTGGTCTATATGTCATCATTGGCTTACTGAAGTCTGGTAGATGAAAATTTTAATTCAATTTTTAGGATTTTTAAATATGTTTTTTAATAAGTGGTTTTTCTTCAAAATTAACTTTTTTTGCATCGTCCAGGTATTGCATTAAGCACCGTAGTATGCGATCAAATAGTTCATTATTTTAATAGATTATTTTTTTATGATTTTTAGAATTTCCTCGAATTCCTAGCTTAAAAATTCAAGATTTTCAAGATGCCGGCCAAATTTCAAGATAGCGAGGCGTCCTGGTAAAAAAAAGATTCATGCACTCTAGCGGGTAAAAATTAAACTACTATGATGACAGTGCCATCTAGCAGACGAAAACAATACGTCGGATCCAAGATGGCGGCCTCCATTCGACGGAAACAAGATGGCCACCATGACGTCATACGACTGACGTTATATCTGCCTTGGTATTAGTTGTGGAAGGCAAGTCTGCCGGTGGCTTCCGTGGAGGAAGGATAATAATTATGAATTTTCAATATGGTGGCCATAACCAAAAATTAAACTTTTATAGAATCCAAGATGGCGGCTGTGCCTAAGCAGGATTTTTTATTGAAATTTTATTTAAATTGTAATTAAGAATTTTGTTTAAACTTTTTATTAATAAACGACATGTTTGCTTTCTCCGGGAATCGAACCGAGGACCATGATGGATTGGGTAACAAAAGATTTTAAGTAAACATTTTTTTTTTTTTTTTGGAATTTGTTCTTTATTTTTTGCTTTAAATTAAAGATTTTTCTTTGTTTACGGTCAGGGTCAAGGTCATGCATGACCTTGGTGGCTTAGGGCGGCTAGACGACGTTGAATTTAAGCCGCTATGATGAATTTTAATTTTTCCTAAGGCAAAAAGTATTTTGAGGAATTTCAAAATTTTCCCTAAAAAAGGGGACTCTTTCCCTCAAAATAAGGAAATTTAAAGGAATTTTACGGAATTTTGAGGAAATTTCACATCAAGATGGCCGCCGTGACGTCACAATCCAAGATGGCGGTCGGCACTTCCGGCTCTTTAGCCTGGAACCTGCAGCAGGAGGAACGTTTATGCACTATTTAGGTCCGTTATAAAAATGACTCGGATCCGGAGACGGACTCGTACGGATTAGCTTGGCAATGCTAAGCCCTTTCGTTTACGTTATGCTGGATTCATAACTGTAAAACATAACAGTAACAGCATGGCCCCCACATTCGATTACGGGCCCTGGACCCAGGATCGGTGACAACCACCCCCCCCCCCCCTCCCCAAACTAAATTTTACAGTCACGTGCTACATTATAATTGCATGGTTATTTTTTACCTACACTCTTTTTTATAATGTCATTTAACCTGAAAATACAGGGTATAATTATTGTTACTATTTTATAAGTCCAAACTAAGCTTTATTTATAAATGATTAAATGAATTAATTGTAACGAAATAAATCAAGGGAAAGGACTGAAATGTGTGGAAATGTTATCTAATTGAACATATTAATGTGAAATAACCGACTTAATATTAATCGATACAAATGGAACTGAAATAAATCCACATATACGGAAATAAGTCGGAAACCTAGTACATCAAACCAAATCACTCGATACAATAGAAATAAAATGGTTTGTACTCAAATGTAATAAAATAAACTAATGAAGTAAAAACCAACAAACAGCATCAAAATAACCACAATAAGTATGTATATATATTTCCCCCACTGAGATAAGAATGAAGTTAGGCTGGGCCCGGGCTCTGGACCCAGGGATCCACTCAGTCCCACCCTTGTGGGGGCCATGAGTAACAGCGACAGTAAATCGAGTGCGCAAGAGATGATCGCCATGTTGCGAACCAACTGATTCACGGTCGTGTGTATGGGCCGTACCACGACACGGATTCGGATACGGTTCACGCAAATGGAGAAGGATCTCACCGAACAGCACGTAGACGTAGACGCACCCGTGCGGATTAGCTCGGCGGTGCTGAGCTCTTTAGTTTACTTTCTCCAATAGAAGCCGAGAATTAGGCTGCGGTGCTATCCATGTTTATGTTCTAAATACATTAAAAATTGTTTCAAGTACAAGAATATCTAGTGTTCTATTATTACAATGGCGTTTATTTTTTGACGTGACAACGTCTAATAAATCGATGAAGGCTAGCTGCACGCAAGAAAAAGTGTCCCATTACGCACATTGTCCCGTTACGCTGTGTCCCGTTTCGCTCATTGTACGTTTGCGCCGCATCTATCTCTCTTCCACTCGATTGGAACAACCATCGATTTGACTTTTTCGAGGCACATTAAACTTGAAACACTCCCATTCGTTTCCTACTTCTCCTATCATCGTTCTATCCTTAACAGAATAACACAGATTGGAAGAAGTTAAATAGCAAACATGTATAAACGTTAAAGTTAAAATAATCTGTTCGTTAAAGGAATAAACATATTTGAATTAATGAGTGCAAATAAAAGTAAATTTATCAATTAAATTGTAGATTTCATTTCACTTCTTTGTATCCATACAAAATAGTGATAATTCAATAAAAATGATTCAATTTTATTCATAAAAGTATGCAATCATTTCATCAATGTTTTGTTATGACGTCACGTTAAACTATCGTCCGTAAACCGACTTTACAGACAACCAATTTTTTTTTATAAATGTAAATTCTGAAGTAGCTTGGTTTCTGGGCTTTAGCCGCGTCCTTGGCGAATAATTCACCGACGTTTCGGTCGACATTGCAGTCGCCATCATCAGGGAGCTGTTACCTACATTCGCCAAGGACGCGGCTACAATCCAAAAGCCAAGCTTCTTCAGACAATGGCCGTGAAAGCCTGCGAACATTATTAAATGTAAATTCTCCCCGTGCTATGATCTCGAAGCATTATATATAATTTAAACCTTGAATCGCAATCTCACTGGTCGCCATCTGTTTCGTTTCTGTGCATTATGGAAGCAGCAGACGCGATAGTGTAATATTCCGACAGATACGTCTACGTACGTTTACGTGATCCGTCTCCGTTTCCATGCCATTTTGGAACAGGCCTAATATATTTTATTTATGTTACGTACACATGGCACAAAGACCAATGAGTAGAGACCGGAAAAATTCGGGGGTTCGATGACCTCCAGGATAGACTCCAATATCCTCTACACACTCGGGAAAATGCCAACTGTTCATTGGCTGCTGACTTGCGAGTCGTCTCGACTGGGTGGCCTGTGATTCGACACTTCTATGAGTGAGGGTCTCTAATTGGCCCTCAGTCCTCCAGATTAACAGTAAACCAATGACAGAAGCAGCACTAAGGTATAATTATTTGAATTTTAGCATTAATAGAAATGAACCCGCGAATTTTTCAGGTCTCTACCAATGAGACGAGAGTAGGGTGGCATTTTGTAGAGACTTGAGAACTTTTTTGATTTATCAATCATATGGTGACAAGTAATTTTCGAGATATTATAAAGCTCAGGTAATTCCGCTTTAAAAATTAATGAATGCAATTAATTAGAAAAAATACTAGTGTTAAATGTAAACACAAAAAATTTAAAAACTTCATGTTGTTAAAATTGTTGTATAAAAATTTTACCTAAATCAAATTAAATTATATGTTGAGAAACTGCTGTGTTCACAAACCACTGTTCATATGTCGTGGATAATCATTTGTTGGTTACCAACAGATACCGGATCGATCGCGATATTCAATTGCTAGAGACCGGAAAAATTCGCGGATTCATTCGGCGATAGGCTAGAATTCAAATACATATACCTCTTAGATGATTTTGCTATTGGCTTACTGTTCATCTGGACGCATCTCAACCAATTATAAACTCTCAACCAAAGAAGGATCGAATCACAGCCGAGACGACTCACAAGTCGGCAGCCAATGAACTTGCGTTATTTGCCCGAGTGCACAGGGGAATGTGCAGTCTATCCTGAAGGCCATCGAACCGCGAATTTTTCCGGTCTCTATCAATTGGCTAAAATCAACAGTAAGATTTCTGTTGGGTTGTTCTGTATTTTGTGGTTCGTGGGTACTATTACAAACCTGCTGTGTATGAGTATTTCGAAAATAAAAAAACGCGTAACGAAAATTACGATAATACTGCAAAATCGGGCCCCTCACGATTTCGCGCACAAAAAATAAAGTATTGATTGTGTCGTGTAACATGTCTCGAAAGAAGTACCAATGGTTAGAGACCGGAAAAATTCGCGGATTCATTTCGTGATAGGCTGAAATTCAAACATATGTACAATTCTGCTGGTTCTGCTATTGGCTCGCGGTTTAACTGGAGCTCTCTGGGCCAATGAGAGACTATCGATCAAAGAAGCGTCGAATCACAAGCTACCCAGTGGAGACGCCTAACAATTTATTACCCAATGAACACGCGTGTTTACTTGAGAAGTGCAGAGGATAATGGAGGCTATCCTAGAGGTCATTGAATCCGCGAATTTTTCCGGTCCCTACGAATGGTGCACGTATCATTCCGCCACTGTTGTTCTGTTGACAGTTGTTTGTTAACAACTTTACGTGGTTGTCGGAGTTCGTGAAACTAACATCGTGTGATGCCTTGCAAGTGAATTTTATTTTTGCGAAATTTTCACGATGTGTACCGACTACTTTTGAGAATGGTCAAAATTCGAGACATGCTTCATGACGCAGACTTCAGTAGAGTTGCAGAACGCCAATTGAATGGACCAGTTTCTTGATAGTTCGCGGTGGGCGCTGAAAGATTTCGTTAAGGCTCTGTCACACTGTCAAAATATTTGTGTCCAACGATATTTGACAGTAGAGTTGGAGAGGTAGTACTGTACGGAAAATGGGTTCCAAGTCTCTCCATCAAATAAATTTGGACAGATAACCTAAATCATGTCACACTATCAAAGATTATTTTTTATCTGAGCATCTAAAACTTTTAAATTTTAAATCTGATTTTGAAATACAGTGCTGAATTGAATTTTTGAATTCATTATGTTATTTTTTAATTATGGAAGTTATGAACATATATAAATTTAACAATAATAAAAGTTCAGTGATTTTTAAAGTTAAATAAAAACATATTTTCGTTTTCACACATAAAAATATACCGCATGCGACATTCATATTTACATTATTATTTTTTGTTATTTCACTTTTATAAACTATTTTATTGCCCATGTGTTTTTCACCATTTCAAACAAACAAATTGTCATTTCCGTTTTCGGTTGGCCGATCGCATCAAAACCTATATTTTGGAACCCGGCCTATCTGCGAAGTATTTGAAGGGAACTCGAGTCATCTAAGTCGGCTGCGTAGTAACGCTCACAGTAGAGCTGTAGCAAACCGTATTTATTCGGTACTGAGTAACGGGTGCGCCATCTAGTAACGAGTAACGAAACGTTACACACGGCTGGATTTCGTTACTCGCATTTTTCGTATGTTTTACGCATGCGCGCGCATATTCGATGAATTTACGTTACAAAGAACGATGTTTGTTTATTAAGTAAAGTATAATTTGGAAATTCGTCGTCCAAGTTTTTTACTGTTTATAGGAAAGTATTTTTTACAAATTAGAAATATGTATGTTTATGTTTTTTTATCATCGCGTATTTGCACGTTTATTTTTGTTTTTATCTTAAAAGAGATAATATAATAAAACCGCTCTAATGAGATTTAATTGTTTCTTGGTTAACAAAAACTGTCAATTATCAAATATTGTTAATTGTTTATATTCTATTTATTATTATTTACGCGACATCATACTGTACGCGTACGCAATACGACTCGATTCTTTGCTGCAACATAACATAGCATATGCGGTATCAGAAGTAACGAGTAACGTAACGATACGATAGTAACGAGTACTAATTGTTATAGTAACGAATACATACGGGTACGCTTTTTTCGTTACTTTTACAACTCTAGCTCAGTCCTGCCAACTTGATTTGACTCGACATACTGGAAGGGGAAGCCTAAGATGTACATCAAGCTCTGTCCCTGCCCGAACACGCCCGAATATTCATCTTCGGCCAACCTCGGGTTTATATATATATATTTATATTTCTCTGTTTATTTTAATGTAGCTATACTAACCTAACTAACCGTCCATAGTGTTTAAAAGTGTTTTAATGTTGCTTACCTAACCGACCACTTTTAATATTTGAATTCATTTTTCCTGCGCAAAAATAAAACAAATGCGGAGGTACATCTTAGGCTTCTCTACTGGAAGGTGTCGGAAGCGGAATTTCGACAGTGTGGCAGAGCCTTTCATGAGGGGGGAGGAGGTTAGAAGTCCCCTTGCTTGGGCCCTATACATGTCCAAAGTCGGTGACGTGTCCGCCCTCTTGTGCAAAGAGGGGGGGGGGGGAGAGGAACCTTTCTTTTTTTTGAAAACCAGACGACCTGCAGCAGGTACAGACGTGAGGACTCGCAGGTGTAAGATTTACAAAAGGGTCTTTGGGTCGCCGCTCGCTCCTGCTAGATGGACAGTTGAAAGACGAGGGGAGGGGAAACTCCTAAAGCTGTTCTTTGTTGTGTGTTGACGGCAGAAGGGGAAGAGAGCGAAGGGGGGAGAGAAACAGGTAGATCCTGCGGAGGACTAAATAGCGGGTTGAGGACGGGACGGGGTGGGGGGGAAGGAAAAGGAAAGGAAGAAAGCCTTTGTTGTCGTTCTTTCTTCCCCCGTCTCTCCGTTCCTTCGCACACACTCTCCCGCGCAGGTGCAGCCACCTGCCGCTAGGACAACTGGAGGGTGTCTTCCACGCTCCGACGACCAGCGGGTCCGACACAAGGCGCGTCGGTGCGCACGGTGCGCACGGTGCGGCACCGCCGAGGGAGTTCCGTAACTCGAGCCGGTGCTTCCAGTGCGGTGTCGCCTCTTGGCGCCACAGCTTAGAACCTCCATAACTTGGAATTCTTGAACAAAAAACACATAACTTAGAACTGCCATAAGTTAAAACGATCATAACTTAGAAACACACATCTTATAAACGTCATAACTTAGAAACACACAACTTTAGAAACATAACTACCACATAATTTAGAACTATCGTGAGTTAGAACGATCATAACTTCGAAATAAACATCTTAGAAACATCATAATTTGAAAGTCAAAACTTAGAAACACACAACTTTGGTAATGTTATAACATAGAAATTATAACTTAGAACAGTCAAAACTTAGAATTCTTGAAAAAACACATAACTTAGAACTGTCATAAGTTAGAACGATCATAACATAGAAACACAACGGCGAAACATCATTATTTAAAAGTCAAAACTGAGTAACAACAATTTTGGAAAGGTTATCTATAACTTAGAAAGTCATAACTGAGAACAGTCAAAACTTAGAATTCTTAAAAAAACATAACTTAGAACTGTCACAAGTTACAACGGTCGTAATTTAGAACTACACATCTTAGAAACATTACTTTGAAAGTCATAACTTAGAACAATCATGACTTATAATTCTTGCAAAAACCACATAATTGAGAACTATCATGAATTAGAACGATCGTAACTTAGAAACACACAACTTTGGTAATGTTATAACTTATAAAGTCATAAATTAGAACAGTCAATACTTTGAATTCTTGAAAAAACACATATCTTAGAACTGTCATAAGTTAGAACGATCATAACTTAGAAACACACAAGGCGAAACATCATAATTTGAAAGTCAAAACTTAGTAACACACAACTTTGGAAAGGTTATAACTTAGAAAGTCATAACTGAGAACAGTCATATCTTAGAATTCTTGAAAAAAAACACTTGACTTAGAACTGCCATAAGTTAGAACGATCATCATATAGAAACACACGACTTAGAAACATCATAACTTTGAAAGTCAAAACTTAGAAACACACAACTATGGAAATGTTATAACTTAGAAAATTGTAAGCTTATGTGTTTCTAAGTAATGACAGCGCTCCAGCGCAAGGATGTAGGTAAATATGAGATCTGAGCGGTAACCATCACATTTTTATGGCAGAGATGAGAAAATAAATGTGTAATGCAAGTCCCTAGAGTGCTTGAGTCTGTACCGGATATTTCATGCCTAAAAATTATTCTGAAAACACGCGTCGTAGGCAATTTGTAGAGACCGGACAAATTAGCGGATACATTTCGTGATAGGCTGTAATTCAAACATGTGTACAATTCTGCTGGTTCTGCTATTGGCTCGCAGTTTAACTGGAGCTCTCTGGGCCAATGAGAGACTATCGAAAAAAGAAGCGTCGAATCACAAGCTACCAAGTGGAGACGCCTCACAATTAAGCATCCAATGAACACGCGTGTTTGCTTGAGAAATACAGAGGATAATGGAGGCTATCCTAGAGGTCATTGAATCCGCGAATTTTTCCGGTCCCTAGCAATTTGCACTCCTAAAAATACGATTTATGATCTTAATACAGAAACAAAACTTCTCACCCGCCGTCAACGTATTCTTAAATGCTTTTCGTAAACAGACCTCAATATGATATCTTGAGCAGTTATCATATTACGTGGTTGGTAGATAAATAGTTTGATAATTCTTCTAGAGTAGCGACTATATAAGGGAAATCAAAAACATATTGTTTTAGTTTCTCTAACTTCTTTTAAAGTTCTGTAAAAAATTCTCTGATTTCACTAATTGTAATATTCGTATTAAGTATTTTGTCTTCATAAAAATGTGAACGCTTCGAGAGTGAAATGTTTGTTAGGTTAGCGACATTAAAAAAAAATTGGTTGTCTGTATGTCTGTAAAGTCGGTTTACGGACGATAGTTTAACGTGACAACGTCATAACAAAATATTGATGAAATGATTGCATACTTTATGAATAAAATTGAATAATTTTTATTTTAATAATAAAATAATAAATACTTGAAATTATACTAGTAATCAGATTTTTAAAATTCAAGAATAATTAACCTTTATTGCCGAAATTGTTGTAATACGCCATGAAAACCACATTAACTTTTCACTTCACTTTATAAACAGTCGAGTGGAAGAGAGATAGATGCGGCGCAAGCGTACAATGAGCGTAACGGGACACAGCGTAACGGTACAATGTGCGTAACGGGACACTTTTTCGTGCGTGCAGCCGGCGTTCATCGATTTATTAGACGTTGTCACGTCAAAAACAGTAATATCATGCGGAGTTTATCAGTGTCATACACACCAACATCCTAGTATATAAATATATATATATATATATACATACACATATATGTATATGTGTGTGTATATATACACACATATATACATATATGTATATGTGTGTGTGTGTGTGTGTAAATTCTGCCCCGTGCTATGATCTCGAAGCATAATATTGTTTTTCTTTATTAAGTTAATACGTTTCCATGCAACTGTAGGATTGACCTCGCTTGTCGAGAGGAGGAGGGGAAAACCCCCGAAAGGGGGTTAGGTAATTACTAGGGACCTGTTCGGATCTTCAAGACGCCAGGTCGGCGGACGTTGAGACTTTTTTTTTTTACCCTAACCGACCCTCCCGCTAATTTTCCACCCGCGCGGCTCCGCTTCAGGGGCTTTTGAAAAAGGTTTCTCCAGGAGGTTCCCACGCCACGTAGCCACATCCTTCCTTCTCCCCTTCCCCTCTTCCTGCTACTCCTCTGCTCCTCTGCCGACCACCTGCCGTGCTCACGTGCTCGCGGAGTCGTGGAGGAGGGGAGACTGCTGCCCAGCCAAGCCAGGCCGCAGGTAAACAACACACCTGCCGTGACTCACCCACGTGTTCCGACGGCGGACTAGATGTCTCGCGCGGGTCTATCCAATCTTTGAATATATATACTGTATAGAAGTCGCCAGCCCAGGTTAAAATTTCTACTACGGTTTTGAGGTAGTTGGTTAATTCACCGCCGCAATCGCCACCATCTCTAGGGCATCGACTTGTGGTGGTCCCTAGCGGACAAGTGTCGAACTCTTCAAACACCCCTTCCCCCTCCCGTTGAACTACCTTGAGCTGCAGTGAATGATAGATGTGGGGTGCGGGGAATGACAGCGGGCGACAGTGCTGCGCTCTAACGTGTAAATAACAACTAAGACGATACAGGGCGTTACGGCAGCGCACTGCAGCGGTGAAGTTCCCAAGCTGCTCATTATACGCTTCTGAAAAACGTAGAGTAAATCCTATCCACTCGCGACTTCTATACAGTATATATATTCAAAGATCCAATGGAGCCAATATGAAATCACTAGAGACATGCAAAATTCGCGGATTCATTTCGCGATAGGCTAGCATCAAAACAACTATACCTTCGTTCCGCTTCTGCGATTGGCCCACATTTTATCCGGGGAACTGTGAGCCAATGGGAAACACTAATTCGAGAAAGTGCCGAATTACGGACAGCCTAGTTGAGACGTCTCACGCGTCAGTAGCCAATGAACAGGTGTCATTTCCGCGAGTATTTAAAGGACTGTGGAGTCTATCCTAGAGGTAAATGAATCCTCTAAATTTGCATGTCTCTAGTGATAGCAAATTTGTAGAGACCCGATATATTCGCGGTTTCAATGACCTCCAATATAGACTCCAATATCCTCTACACACTCGGGCAAATGCCAACTGTTCATTGGCTGCTGACATGCGAGTCGTCTCGACTGGGTGGCCTGTGATTCGACACTTCTATTGAGTGAGGGTCTCTAATTGGCCCTCAGTCCTCCAGATTAACAGTGAACCAATGACAGAAGCAGCACAAAGGTATAACTATTTGAATTTTAGCATAACACAAATTGAACTCGCGAATTTTTCAGGTCTCTACTAATTGGTAGAGAAACGAGCCTATAGACTCTACCATGCGGGGTTTTAACCGTGCAGAAAAAGAGGCGCGTGCATCTTGTGCTTATTTGGTGTTCATTGGCCAGCCGTGGCACCATATTAGCCATGACTTACGCCCGGCTGTGTTCCAAACAGGTAAACATGCGTGCTCACGTACTCGCTCTAGGAAGTGACGTCACGAGAGTGTTGTTCCATATAGTCGAGTGCGAGCACGAGAACGAGTGCGCATATCGAGTGCTTTTGAATGCATGCTCGTTGCGTACTCTCGTAACCATTGTTTGTTTACGTTTACGTCTGGGCTATTGATCTAAAACAATGGCAAATGAACAATGCACGTTTCATTGTAAGTACCTGTTCGTAATTAAACAACACGCGATGTCTTCATGTGATCTGTAAGACGTGGAACAAATATGCAACAAAGATTAACAAGTATGATACCGGTAATAGCACGGAAATTGACCCGGAGGTACAGGTTAGGATAGTTAATTTTAACATGATGAAACATAAGCATACATACATGCATTTAGGTGATGGATAATCCAACATACATGTCTTAATGAAGCTGTTAGCATTGTACATTGTTGTAGGAAACCTCATACACATGGGTGTGTTTACTTTAGAGTGTGGTTGTGTTCCAAATGGCGAGCACGCATGGAGCATGCACTTTGCACGCAAGGAATTGTGGGTGTGAGTATGAGCACGAGTGCAAGTGCGAGTGCAAGTGCGAGTGTGGATTATTTGGAACACAGCCTTAGGTTGCCTTAGCTCTCGAGCGCCATACCCCCTGACGGCAGAACAGGGAACTACTCGTCGTGACCAGAGAGAGAGAGAGAGAGAGAGAGAGAGAGAGAGAGAGAGAGAGAGAGAGGATAGAGTAGAGGGTTATTGACTTTCTCGTGGGAGGGGGAGGTTGCGAACCAGAACACGTGACGCCTCGACATGGCTCATGCCACACACATCACGGCCCCCACAAGGGTGGGTCTGGGTCCAGGGCCCGGACCCAGCCCTGTTTATTTTTAAACCTTTAACAATTATAATTTTTTACTAATAAAAAATATTATCTTTTATCCCATCAAATTTTAGAAGATTTTACACATTTACAGCTAATTTTATTTTTCTGTAACTATTTCCATTTTTATCTCAGTGTGTGAAATAAATATACATACTCGCCGTGGTTAGTTTGGACTTGTAAAATAGTAACCATAATAATTATACCCTGTATTTCCATGTTGAATAAAATTCTAAAAAGAGTGTATGTAAGAAATAACCATGCAAATATAATGTAGCGCATCACTGTTAAGTAAAGGGGGGGGGGGGAGATGTCTCTGATCCTGGGTCCAGGGCCCGTAATCGCATGTGGGGGCCATGCCCATGGCGACATCGCGGCCGTCGACATAGCACAGTGCCCCCCCCCCCCCCCCCCCCCCACACACACAAGGTGGGTCAAATGCCCGCTCTACAATGACACGACAACGGAGAAGGATCACACAAACGGAGACGGATCTCCCTGATAATTTCTCTGTCGAGTCCGCTGCTTCCACAATACACGGAAACATAACAAATGACAACCAATGAGATTTAATTTTAAAGCGTACGAAATGTTAATTCAATTTAAAAAATATATATATATATATATATATTAAACTTCAATATCCAAGAACTCCCAGAATTTGATTTACAATGAAAAATATATCATAAAGTAATAACACTTGTGACAATTTTTAACGTATTTAGAACATAAGCGAACATGGATACCTCTGCAGCTAAGTAGGTACTCGGGCTGGGTACCCGCCAGTAGGCCTAAAATAATTTGGCCTAAAATTAGGCTAAATATTTTTAGGCCATGTGACTTTATGCCAAACAATATTAGATCAAATGACTTTAGGTCAAATATCTTTATGCCAAACGACTTTAGGCGAAATAATTTTAGGTTAAATGACTTTAGGCCAAACAAATTTATGTCAAATGGGTTTAGGCCAAATATGTTTAGGCCAAATGTCTTTAGGCCAAATAATTTTAGGTAAAATAAGTTTCCGAAAATTATTTTAGGTCAAATGATTTTAGGCCAAACAATTTTTCGTCATTGGTAAAAAGTAACTTACTTTCTGGCAAAAGGAAGTGCTTGCACATTTAGCTCTCTATATCTATCTACCACACTCTTCGAACATTCAACAAAGCTAGAAAACTTAAAATAAGTTTAGCGGATTTAACACTGATGAACTTTTCTGTTCGCACGTTTTTTGTTTGCTTGTTATTTACATATTTCTTCTCTGGCGGTTATTTTAATAAGCACAATTAGTGAATGATTATTTTATTTTCTGGTTAATTCGTTTAATAAATACCCCGTCCCTGGAAAAGTCCAATAATGTGCACCACGTGTTTTATGTGAGTGTCTTGTCATACTGTCCTTATCACAATTGTGTGGTTCGAGTTGAGTGAACCAGAATAAATTAATGAATAACATGAGTAAGACTTGTTTAACTATATTTTACTTAGGTGATAGGTAAATTTCCCTAATAAAGAACTAACAGTATCAGTATCCAGTACTTAACTGAATACATAAAACCAACTGTAAACATAACATCAATAAACAACACGGAAACTATCTTGGTCTACCATCTGGCGATCTCGGGTTCGGTCCAGCGGGTGATCCTGTCAAGTTTAGTAGCGTATCAACTAGATGGCGCTGCAGCGCATCAACTTCTATCTTACAATGGCAGAACCATATCTACCGGATTCTGATAATTAGCTATAAAATGCTCCAATCAGGCTTTAAAGCAGAAAAATTTGATTGCCACACAAAAATGACTTGCTGCAAAATTTTTTTGTAGATATCAAAAACATTTTCTAATACAAAGTCAGTAATTGTATCCAACTTTTTTCCAAGTGAGATGCACCAACTTGTAAAATAAAAAAACTTTCATTCATCCAGTAATTTTTTGTGTATTTCGATTTTTCGTCATACTGAGTGCATGCACTATTTGCTTTACTCGACAAATTATTTAACACGTAAATGGGAACCAGTTGTGACATGGAGAACAAACTGGCGCTACTTTCTAAGCGACACATAGGTTTCATCAGTAGCGGTTGCTAAAATGCATGTTGCCATTATCAAATATAGGGCACATAAAATATATCTTGTTACTTTATGTCGGTAATCCAAATGTCCTGTTGTGCACACACTGTAACAGCGATAATTGGAAGAATAAAAGACAACAGATAAGCGTAATAAAAGTCTCATCTAAATGACAGTACAATAATTAACTGCAAACATTACCAGCTATAATTTAACCCAAAGCATCTCGAAAATAATTTCTTTTAGATTTATTGGAAATGTATTTTATTCACGCACTAGTAATTTCACATTAATTTGTGTTTTCTTGTAACCAAAACAATAATAATCTATATAAACACATTGTAGGATAGTACTTAAAAATAACAAATAATTTGTGCAAAAAAATGGTGTTCCAAAAACTGACTCAACTGTTTGTTAAATAAATTGATTTTTGTTTAATTTATTGTTTAGTATAATAAATTATAGTAGTTTACATATATTCTTTAATTCAAAACATAATGCTATGAGTCTGATTTATAAATGCTATTTTCCATCATCTCTACCAATATGCTGTCACTTACATTTTTGTTTTACAAACGCAAACAAGTTTTATATTAGTGAGCAAATTTGCAATTTACAGCTTTAATAATCTTGTAAACTGCAATTCTGTGTGCATTTTAGAAATTTTTGTATGTCTAAATAAAGGGTTGTAAATTATTGCTCTATAAATGCTACAGCTCAACATATAGCATAGCTGGAAGTAACCAAAACATTCTACTATTTGCTAGAAGTACCTGTTAAAAGATCAGAGTTAATTATTCTAAAAACAGTTTTAGGCCAAATACCTTCGAGCTAAATTATTTATGCCAAACGACTTTAGAGGAAATAATTTAAGGTCAAATGACTTTAGGCCACATACATTTAGGTCAAATGACTTTAGGCCAAATACGTTTAGACCAAACATCTTTAGGCCAAATACTTTTAGGTCAAATAAGTGTCACAAAATTATTTTAGGCCAAGTGACTTTATGTCAAACAATTTTAGGTCAAATGACTTTAGGCCAAATAACTTTATGCCAAACGAATTTAGGTAAAACTATTTTAGGTCAAATGACTTTAGGCCAAACAAATTTATGTCAAATGGTTTTAGGCCAAATATGTTTAGGCCAAACGTCTTTAGGCCAAATAATTTTAGGCCTAATGACTTTAGGTTAAAAAAGTTTAGGCCAAGTGAATGTTCTGAAACAGTTTTAGGCCAAATATTTTAGGCCAAACGACGCGCTCCCCTCGGGCTTCTATAGGTCGCACGGAGCGACGTAAACGGAAGAGTTCAGCATTGTCCAGCTAGACCGTACGGGTCCGTCTCCGTCTGCGTGCCGTTGTGGAAACTCTGTTCCGTGATATCCGTCACTGTTTACGTGATCCGTCTCCGTTGCCGTGTCGTTGCGGGACGGGCCTAGATGTGAAGTGATTCGCAGGGCAGTGAAAGCCGGGTAATCATTCCGGCGTCGGTGCTTTTCATTTATTTTTTGACGTGACAACGTCTAATATATCGATGAACGCCAGCTGCACGCACGAAAAAGTGTCCAGTTACGTACATTGTTCCGTTACGCGGTGTCCCGTTACGCTCATTGTTCCGTTACGCTGTGTCTCGTTACGCTCATTGTTCCGTTACGCTGTGTTCCGTTACGCTGTCGGCGAGTGCAGTAATATTAGGTTATGTTACAATTGACTAAAAATTATGTGATTCATATAATTGATGATAGATATTTGATTACAGTTTATTTATAATGAAAACTTGTTCATAATTATATTTAAACTTTATAGCTAAACGCCAGTTTTTAAAATTAATTACAAGATATCTACACGTGAACTGTTTCGTCGACAGTTTATAAAGTGAAGTGAAAAGTTAATGTGGTTTTCATTGCTTATTACAACAACAATTTTGGCAATAAAGGTTAATTATTCTTGCATTTTAAAAATCGGATTACTAGTATAATTTACAGTATTTATTCTTTTATTATTAAAATAAAAATGATTCAATTTTATTCATAAAAGTATGCAATAATTTCATCAATGTTTTGTTATGACGTTGTCACGTTAAACTATCGTCCGTAAACCGACATTACAAACAACCAATTTTTTAAAATATTTTGTTTCTATAATGTTCTGTTAGGAATACGGACTTTAACGGGAAAAGGAAAATTGAAACTTTTTGTTATCTTGTAACTTAATGTGCGATTTCTGTTCATGAGTTCGGATTAGATAAAAATTCTAAATTGTTATTGCCACGTATAAATCGCGACTCTACCGGGAATTCGATCGTAAGCATTTATAAAATTGACCTGAGAATAATTTATAAGGAAAAAAAATCAAGCTATTCTTAAATAAACTAGCAAAACCATCATCGAAATTTAAATTACAGCTTGTGTTAATAATTTTTTTTGAAAAAGTTAATTTTTTTTCAAATTGTTCAAGGGAAGGGTCTACATAAAAGTAAAAAGCCTAGGGCCCCTCAAAGTTTAGGGCCACTACTGTTTAAAAAAATGAAGGGGGGGAGGGTTTCACCCTAGAATATTGCGGTCCAAGAGTTTTACATTTGGAGGTTAATCGACACAAGTAATCTCTGGATATAGTATGCCTTACGCTTAGATATTGCAATACAGAGTACATTGCGAACACTGTTGCCAGATTGGTAAACCAGGCTTGTTAACAGTAAGTCTTATTTTGCATCCAAATATTTTTCAAAACTAAAAAACAATCTTTCCCCATCAAAATCTGATAATAATTACATAATTTCAAGATGACGACCGTGATATCATAATCCAAATGGCAAAGTGTTTTTGATTTACATATTTATTATTTTTATTAATAAAAATGACGACTTTCCAGCTGAAAAATACAGAATTTCAAGATGGCGGCTATAACGAAAATTGCAACTATAGTATGGCGGCCGTGACGAAACACGCAACAATGACGTCATACTCATCCAATATGCCGGGCGTAAAGAAATGTCAACAATTATAGAATCCAAGATGGTGACCATAACGATTTTATGTGCAATGGTGTTTTTAAATAACATTCTATTAAAATTTGATTACTTACTTTCTATAAACTTAAATTTTTTCAGTTTTTCTAGCATAGTAACTATAGATTTTACAAAATGGTGGCCGTAACCGAAAATTGCAAAATTAGGGATTGGGGCATTCGATTCCCATATGGCGGAAATTTCTAGAAAACATAATGTCGGAAGTTTCTGGAAAACAAGATGGTGGATCCAAGATGGCTGCTGGGGGCTATGTCAAAGGTCATGGTCATCCAAGATGGCCGCCGTGACGCCACAATCAGACTGAACGCCGGCACCGACACCTCAAACCGAAGCCCGGGGGAGGAGTACCTTTTCTATACTACGCTTGTCAAGTTGGTGTATAATAAATTACTTACAGTATTAAAATGCTTCCGAACACAAGATACATAGTTACCATAGCCATGACACGCGATCCACACGCAACCCAATGCTATCTATCCCAGTGCATTCATCTAAATGTCTGTCGGGATCTTTTGCAACAGTGAGTAGCAGGCTCTGGAATAAATTAGACCAAGCGACAAGGCAAACAAAAAATCTAGCTTCCTTTAAGTACAGGTTGAAAAAAAACATCTTTGTAACAACTGCTTACCATGACCATTTCGCCGCTACCCTACTGCTTGAATCTGTGCGTGAATGTGCGAGTGACTTTTAATGTAGTAGCACCTGTTTTTTTTTTTTTTTCGGTTTTGATACTATTTGCTGTATATTTAATTACTTTCCTTTTTATGTATGTCTATGCTTAATTTTTAATTACTTTAAATTAGCTATGGTTGAATCTTTTGTAATAGTTAATATTTGAACATTAAGTTAAAATTTTAATTTGTTCTCTTAATATTTAGTCAAGATCTGCTTATATCATGCCTAATTTTCAATATTCCACTATTTTATGTAATTGCAGAATTACAATCGCCACCAATAAAGACGATAAATAAATAAATAAATAAATAAATAAAAACTTCTTTGCAGATTGCTTAATTTTGAGAAAAGATTACATTTTGTCTCTAATTTACCTTGTATGCTCAACCAGTGGTCCAGTTTTGTCGCTGTCTAAAGTCGAGTTTAAATATAGACAATACACATTATAGTCATACACAATTGAGTCATTTTGTTACCTAAAGTAATTATTTCATTAATTGGTTGTGTTAATATTCGGCTAAAGAACTGATCTGTGCGAAAGGTGTAATTCATTGTTTTATTGTCAATTATTGTTTAGGTATTAATTTTGAATGGATATGATATGAAAACTTTGACATTCTCAATATCTTTTGTAACAATATCTTGTTTGTAATTTGAAATTTTAAAAATAATAGCATAATTTAATATTTGCTCTAAATTATTTATTCAGTTAGTTATTCTGACATAAAAATGGCGCCCGGGTATACATGTTTGAAGTCTCATACTATCTTAAGAATAAAAGTTGTCACTGATACAGGTTAAATTCTGTCTACATCTTACAGTTTAATAGTGAATATATTACAATGTGTAAACTACCGTTTCTAGATTATTTTGATAGGTTTCTGGAGAATCTCCGTTAAAAACTGCACAACTGGAAAGTATTTTAATGGACTGCTGTAAGTCGCTGTCATATAGGGCTTAGCTGCACGTTTTCGGTGTTACGCTCAAGGTCTACAGCGATAAAACTTTCGATATATATTTTTAACCATAATCAACTCTACCACTGTGCAAAAATTCAGCCTTGAAATTTTTTTTCCACAGATTTGTGCTTTTTTATGTCTTAAGTTTCCTGGACTATTACACGAGCATCTTGGAATACCGCCCTAATAGTGTAGGAGTATATAGGATACAGAGGATGGTCTAGATGAAGAGTTGTTTAGAGTGGAAAAGAGTCTATCATGCGAGTGTTATGACACTTTATGTGTTGGGAAAGGGGGGGGGGGGGAAGGTTAAGAGGTTTCAGGCAGAACAAAGGCCTGTCACGACAAGCTTCTTGTAAGCCTGAGTGACAGTTGTTTTTGACGGAGGGAGGCAGCAGTTCTAAGAAACCGAACCAAGTACTCAGACAGGGGCCAGCGGCATCTTTGAATATATATACTGTATAGAAGTCGCGAGTGGATAGGATTACTCTACGTTTTTTAGAAGGGTATGAGAGCAGCTTGGGAACTTCACCGCTGCAATGCGCTGCCGTAAAGCCCTGTATCGCCTTAGTTGTTATTTACACGTTAGAGCGCAGCCCTGTCGCCCGCTGTCATTCCCCGCACAGCCAATCTATCATTCACTGCAGCTCAAGTTCGTTCAACGGGAGGGGAAGGGGTGTTTGAAGAGTTCGACACTTGTCCGCTAGGGACCACCACAAGACGATGCCCTAGAGATGGTGGCGATTGCGGCGGTGAATTAACCAACTACCTCAAAACCGTATTAAAATTTTAACCTGGGCTGGCGACTTCTATACAGTATATATATTCAAAGGCGGCATATTCTGTTTTGATAACAAAGCGAGTTCAAGAGTATTACGCGGGCAGAGGCAGTAGGCCGACACGGGAAGGTTAGCCTACAGTTCACGGGGAAGAAAGCCAAAACCACAACACGAATTCTTACTTATTTTATCGAAGCAAATAGGTTAGGTTCGGTCAGTGTACAGTTCTTTATTTTTATTTCCGGAAGGGTATTTTAGGTTAGGTAAGTTTAGGTTATCGTAACTTAAATCAAGGGCGTATATATGAGAAAAAAAGGGGGGGCGAGGGGACAACCTACCCAATCAAAAAAAATTAAGCAATAAGTACACCTGCCCCTCAAATTACCACTGTTCCGTTTACGCGGTTTTTAAGTAAAGACAAAAATCAAATACGGATGATTTAAAGAAGCGTGGTCTTAGTTTTGAAGTAGCGTTTTATTATCTTTAGCGTGAATTTTTATTTTCGTGCGCGCACAATGGACACGTCATTTGTGTAGCATTAAATACAATGAAACGAATTTATAATGTGACAAATCAAAAAACAATATATTACACTTTTCTTAATAACTATTAATTTTTTTTCATTGCGTATTTATTTCGAACGACCCCCGAGAGTAGTACGTAAATGTCGGTCTTGCGCCTGGCATCCCTGGAGCAGCCGACCGCCATCTTGGATTGTGAGGTCAACAGCCATCTTGGGTGACCTTGACCTTCAAAATTTGCCAAAAATTACATAAAATTTGCCAACATCCGCCAAAATGTCCAGTTTAAAAAAATCGCAAAAACAATATTTTCAAATAATCTGGAAAAAAAAAAAAATATTTTTCTATTTCGAGAGAAGAATTCCCGTTTGGAGAGAAAATGTTCTGGTTCAGTCCTTAAAAATTCAAATCTCTGAATTCGAAAAACCTCAAAAGACTTTTACCTTAGAAAGAACCAAAATTCCGCAAAGAGGCTTAAATAAGCCTCTGGTGGGTAGCTTTAACAATGACCTTGAACATGTTCGTAAACATGCAAATCTTTCATTTTTGACCAAATAATTTCGAAAAAATAATATATATTGTATAAAAATAGCTTAGGCCTACTTAAAATTTTGATTTACATAATATATTTCTTTCCTCGGTTAGATTCCCGGAGAGAGAAAACACTTAATTTGTTAACAAAAAAATTAAAGACCTTAATTAAAATTAAATTAAAATTAGAAAACTCCTTGCTTACATGAAATGTTACGTAACCGTTGCAATTTTCTTTACGGCCCCCATCTTTCCAAATACATAATTTCTACTCTATTACAGGAACACTTGCAAAAGTTAGCAATCTAATAAACATTTAGTTCTGTATTAGCATGAACTGACTAATTATTAGCTCAAATCGGTTCACTGAAGGCAGAGACGAGACATATCCTTTGCCTATATAGTCTTTTACTTCCCGACAGAGTTTATCGATATTGTGTTTACCAGACTGCTTAACATAGTTGGAATTATAAATGGGAGTATTCACTGTCTTGAATGGACACTTCTTCACTTTGTCCTCGAACGAATATGGGTTGCCGTATACACAATCCAGCCAAAATTATATTTTAAAGATTCGGACTTTGCTACTTCATCTGTAAGCTGATTGATTAAGTTCTGCTTGATATCATCAAGAAAAGTACAAATGTCTTATGACTAACTAAATGTATTTAGATAATAGTAGTATTTCAACGTTCCACGAAATGCAGATTTCGCCAAGTGGAATCCATTTTCATTTACCTGTAATGCACCAAGCACAGGCTTAGACTTAGATTAATGTCCAGGCATTATCGTAATTGGTTGCTGAACATCTGTTTTTGTGCTTGTACAGATACAAGTCTCCAATCTAAAGTAGGGAGTCGAAATGTCTGCAGGTAGTTCAACAGTAGCCACACAGACTTCACCTTTATATTTATATTTTATTTTCGCATGTATCTGAAATTGACAATACGAGTAAAAAAACATGACAATTATCGCAGCAAAACAACATACGAGATGGATTTTTCATTTATTTACTCCGTTTATGTCTTCGTGCATTATGGACAAATGCAAACGACAGTAGGTAAGTAAAGTTCATATGGTGGCACCGGAGGCTGGAGGGGGATCCGGCGGCCATCTTGGATGACGTCACTTCCGGTGGCCATCTTGGATTACGTCACTTCCGGCGACCATCTTGGATTACACTTCCTGCGGCCATATTTTATTACGTCACCTCCGGCGGCCATATTTAATTCCGCCATTTTGTTTTCTAGAACATTCCACCGAATTATGACATCACGTCCACCATCTTTGAAAATCATATTTATTAACTTAGAAAGTCGGGAAAAAATTATAAAAAATACTAATACAATTTTAATTTAAAAACTTGATGGCTTCGTCATTGAGCTCCTCACTCCTGTGCGTTGCACTTTTCGTTACGAAGCAGTATCTTCAAGCTCCCCACTCCAACAAATGCATTAAAGTCTTTGGAGGTAAAATCATATTTATTGAAATAAAACCAGGCTTTTCACAACATAAAATCCTCAAGAAAAGAAAAAAACTATATAACCTAAATGGAAACTATATAGAAAAACGGAAAAGATATACAAAAAACGGCCACTATACATCAAAAAACGGAAACTAAATACAACAAAGTCTCAGCATTGCGGATGCGATGGTTATAGTAATAATACCTAATAACTTTTTCTTCCATCAAATTTAATTACTTACTACTTCATAGTCGTCACAGGAACCAGAAAATTTTCAGAGTCCTAACCCACAAGTAGATAAGTATCTCTTTTAAGTAGGAACATGTTTGAGTACACGTGTTTAAAGAGTTGCACGGAAGCAGATATTTTAAATGTTTTGGTATGTATCCACCTCCCCCCCTAAAGTTCTTAATGAAAGAAAAAACACACGCAGCTTTAATCGTTCACGAGAATATTATGCTACAAACAAAAATACCGATTCACATTTGTACAGTATTAGAAGTTCCCCTATCTTCACAAGAGAGACCACAAACACATAACATTTTACGTTTCAACTTAATGTCTGATCGCTATAGTGTACATATATGATGCAGTTACAACACACACCTCAGCCATTACATACTGTCGCTACGAGCAAAGCCATTACCTACTGCCGCTACGAGATGCACTTCATATCAATTGAAAATATAATTTTTTTAAGTCGTGGCAAGAAGTCGAAGTAAATAAAATATCAAAAAAATATTTAACACTATTTAATAAAAAAAAAAACACACACTACTTCACACCATCTTCTTCCCCCCTGTTAACACAATACCATTCAGAGGGCATTACCGACCCCCTTCACAACAGCCGGCTCCGCAGTACTTTCCATACTAGCCATCAAATACTCTGTCCACACAACTATACAAGCATCACACAGCTCCGAAGTCGATAATTGAGGAATAAGTGCCTAATATCCCCCCACCACAGCAGCAATATCCTCCACAGTCAGACTGGAGGTGTTCACAGGTACATCTGCGATGTCTTCCCTGGAATCTCCGTCTTCATCCATCGCAAGAGCTTCTTCCCGTCCGCTAGCCTCCTGACAGCACGCATAGAACTCCTCCTCAACAATCTTCTCATAGGTGGCCCGACACATCTTACTAGCTCTGTTGATAACTACGAATGATGCATCCTAAGGGTGCAATTGTTCAACTGTCCCCACCCCGCTACCCTTTCTATTGCAGTCCTGTTCGTGCGTGGCAAGCACACACGTCACTGACGCACGGCCTTTGACGTCAGCAGACCTACCCCCTCCCCCCTCACCCTGAACCATCCACACCCCAAATAGCTGCGTCATTTAGACCTGTCGCCACACGTCCCCAGCCTCCTAAGGGCCGGTTTTATGACCCCCTGCTAAAGTCCCGGCTAAAATTTAACCGCAGGCTAGCTCTTATTTCGGTTTTATGACTCCCTGTTAACGTCTACCTTCCAGTTAAAGTTCCGGCTAACCTAGCGGGTGGATGAACCTGCCGCTAGCTGCTTAACCGGAGGCTAAGCAACAGAAAATAAAATGGCGATGTATCAGGCGAGGTTAGTTGTTGATAGTGATGATTACTATTTGAGGAATTCTATTGAATATTTGCAGGATGCGATGGAATAATTTATTACTAAATATAAAATGCTTCGCCGTATTCGTCAAAGTTTTATTAAAAATTACATGGCATGAAAGTGTAGTCACGCTTTTCTATTCTCGTCGAGTCGTGTATTATTATTTGACTTTAATTGATCACGAGTACATAAACGTATGCAATGTATATAAACTTAAATGTTCCTGCTTAAGAATATGTGTAAATAAGTGAATTTTAAAATTGCAAAACGAGGGTTGTTATTACCTATAAAATGCGTGTTTTCGTCGATGTTGTATCTGTGAATTTTTATTCGTAATACAGTGGACATATGCTGGGAATGAAATGCACTTCATACGACTTCAGACGTGGTTCTAATTCAATGAATACAATTGAATGTGAAAATAAATGTTACCCAATTATCCCTTCCCTATCTTACAAACCTTTAGGTACTTATTATCTACCTGCCACGCAAGTGCAAAACCAAAACAGCACTGGAATTATTCTGTTTCCCGTATCCAAGTTTATCCCTTGATCCTATCGGCATGATCCTTTATATGTTGGTCTTGTTTTACATTATACTTGCTGTTTTAATTTAGAATGTTGAAAAATCCTGTACATAACACAAAATACCTTAACATATCACGATGCAAACAAATTATGTCAGGACTTGTAAAAATGTATTTCTTTCGTATACATTTTACAATCATAATTATTTCCCCAGTGAATAAGTCTAGGATCTCTCGACCTACTAAATTAAAACAGCAAGCATCCTATACCACAAACTAATTCCATCAGGATCGAATTAATTTGGATACGTGATACGAAACTATTAGTACAAAAATGAAACCTACACCAGTGAAATGAAAATCTACAAGTATTTTCCCGAAACAGGGTCTATATTATTTGATTATGAAATAAATTTATGAAAGAAATAAGTGTTCTCTAGCAAAAATGTCATCCCTATTTACTTGTTTGTATAGAATTACTTCGTTAGTTTTGGCTTAATATATAACCTAACAAAATCATGAGTTTCAATACAAGAGTAAAGTTGAAAACACACGGTTTTGAATCGTAAATTGTAATTTTATGGTTTAATACAAAGCAGGTTTGACGTCAAAGTAGTTTTTGGTTAATTTAATTATATATGTTGCAAGATAAAGTTCGCGGCATATTTCTTTACTGCAGCTGTAAACATTCCGAATCACAATACAAACAAACAGCTGACTAACATTCTACCAGAAAAAAAAACTGTCTTGCAACAAAAGTTACCAAATTCTGGTTTATTTCATTACCAACACACCCATTATTACACCACACGCTTCGTCAGGTTCCGGTTAGCCAACCGCAGGCTAAGTATGGGTCATACATAATACACCCCTCGTTCGTTAACCGGCAGCTAGCCTAACCTGAGGATTTAGCCGGAGGCCATAATATCGGCCCTAATACAATTTTAAGCACCTTCGACGAACATCCCAAATTCTGGTAACTAGTGAAAAGTTTCAAACAGTACATGAATAAATACATTTTTTATTTATTTTAGACTTGCATTTATTAATATAACAAATTTACAACATTTCAAAACATTAAAATTTATATGGCATCAGTAGATTTTATCCAAATGATTTTCACATTTATCGAATCCTAGCCACTTCACAAACAAGGGATCATCTTTCTAATGTATCAATTTTTCTACTTAGTAATCGCTTGGGTACTTGGTAGGCTGAATTTCTTCCCCATAGAATCCGCCACATATCGCAGAACCTCGTAAATCTTCCAAGTAGTAACATCTCGGATGGTAATTACGTATTTTAACAACACGGAATATTTCTGTCGACCATTTATAAATACACAAAAATATTCAATTTTAGCTCTAAGTATTATTACACCTAGTTTATTGTATCACAATAAACAGTTTCCAGGAGTGAGTTATCTTTTACATTAACAGGTACCATGCCAGTTTTTCTGTATTTTCTGTAACATATAAATCCACATATAACTCCCTTTTGCTGCGAACTCCCTTCACATGGCTTCCTTTAGAGCAGGAATAAATCATTCATCCACCCATCCTTTTATCTCGGTGAACATAAATTAATTATTTTTCCGAACGTGGCTACAAGGCTAAATGGCTACAAGGGTACATCAAAAACACACACAAAAAAATCTTTGTATAAAAATACCAAATCAGCAAATTTAAAGCTTACTGTAGAGCAGAAACATCCCTGAAATATGTATTTTATGCTTACTACAAGACCAAGTGGTTTTTGAACCATTACATATTCAGCCCTGGCTACAGAATTGACAACAAACATTTAATGAAACGGACACACATTTGGATAAAACATTCAACTTAGTAGGATACGATCTCTAGGATTCATTAGCTAAAATGCGTGGTGAAAGGTACCGACGTGCTAACTGGAAGGATTTTCATTCAGTGACAGGAATTTTTGTGGAATATGCGTGAATTTGATATGTACTGAGTGTATTATACTACAATAACAGAATATTTAACGATATTTAAATTTTTTTCTTCATTTTACCATCGTTATACCAGAAAATTAAAATGTTTACAAATTCTTAGAATAAATGCAGGGCCTCAGCTCGACATGCTAACGAACAAAATCCCTAGTTTCCTCATACAGATTTTATACACATTTTGACCATTAATTGTATAACCACATAGAATGAGAGAATTAACCATAGAGTTAACGAATAACACACAATAGTGTTCGCAGTAACTCTGAGTTCAGATTATTACCAGGGAAATTTTGCTTTATGTTGTCCCAGTACCTCCAATAATTAAAGTTATTTATAAACAGTTCCCGGAATAGCTTTCTAGTATTAACTGCGATTACTAATAAGCACAAAAAAAATTAATTCAAAATATTAAATATTAGATTATTTTTACCATGGTTCAAAAAATATGTGCTTGAATGAAACATAAATTAAAATATAAAATAAATCTCTTATTTCTGTAAGAAAGGTTCAGTGTTATATCAAAAAACGTAATTTCATATATGCAAAAATAACCATAGCCATGCGCTGTTCAAAGTTAGCAACCGGCTTCCAAAGGTATCTTTTGTAGAAGTACAAAATGTTTTTATTTTTCTGTGCACTCTGTTATTGAACGATTACTGTATGGTTACTGTATGGTTGCTGTACGGTTACTGCATGGTTACTGTACAGTTACTGTATGGTTGCTGTATGGTTACTGTATGGCTACTGTACGGTTACTGCATGGTTACTGCATGGTTACAGTACGGTTACTGCATGGTTACTGTATGTCTACTGTATAGTTACTGTATGGCTACTGTATGGTTACTGTATGGTTACTGTATGGCTACTGTATGGTTGCTGTATGGTTGCTGTATGGTTGCTGTATGGTTACTGTATGGCTACTGTATGGTTGCTATACGACTACTGCGTGGTTACTGTATGGCTACTGTACAGTTACTGTATGGTTGCTGTATGGTTACTGTACAGTTACTGTATGGTTGCTGTATGGTTACTGTATGGCTACTGTACGGTTACTGCATGGTTACTGCATGGTTACAGTACGGTTACTGCATGGTTACTGTATGTCTACTGTATAGTTACTGTATGGCTACTGTATGGTTACAGTATGGCTACTGTACGGTTACTGTACGGTTACTGTATGGTTACTGTATGGCTACTGTATTGCTACTGTATTGCTACTGTATGATTCGCCGGGAGCGAGGGAGCACCCTTGCCTCGCACCACGGAAGGGTGGTAAAAGGGGTCGCGCATGATCCGGAGGCCAGACTTGGGTCGGAGGGGAGACGTTATCGATTGGACAGGCGGGCGCCCGAGGTCTTCCTAGCCTAGCCGCTCGCCGTCATGACATAACTGGGTGGGGAGGGGGGGCATACGGGGCTTGTGCCCCGGGCGTCACTTTGGGGGGGGGAGGGAATGGGGGTTGTGAAACTGACAGGGTCGTTTTAATTTACTTATTATTACAGTTGTGACATGCACACCAACACCTCATAAAGAGCGTACTAGGTTGTGCACGGGTAAGTATGTATTAGGGTGTGCACTTGAATATCGGAGTGTGTTACAACAGAAAACAAAAACAAAAAAAATTGGTTGTATGTAAAGTCGGTTTACGGACGATAGTTTAACGTGACAACGTCATAACAAAACATTGATGAAATGATTGCATACTACTTTATGAATAAAATTGAGTCATTATTTAATAGTAAAAGAATAAATACTTGAAATTATACTAGTAATCAGATTTTTAAAATGCAAGCATAATTAACCTTTATTGCCGAAATTATTGTTGTAATAAGCAATGCAAACCACATAAACTTTTCACTTCACTTTATAAACAGTCGAGTGGAAGAGAGATAGATGCGGCGCAAGCGTACAATGTGCGTAACGGGACACAGCGTAACGGAACAATGTGCATAACGGGACAATTTTTCGTGCGTGCAGCCGGCGTTCATCGATTCATTAGACGTCACGTCAAATAAATGTTGGAGGGTAGACGGACAGAAATTATTTGCCTTGAAAGATACACACTACATGTTTGTTCTTTAAATGATTTGTGCAATGGGGAATTTCGATCTAATGCAATTTCGTGGGCCCAACGCCATTGCAGTTTTGAACTGTTTGTCGTGATAAAAAAAAAAAATTCATAGATGCAAACCCACTGTGTTCGTCGGTGTTGTTTTGTCCACAATTATGTTTATCTTCATCGTTGTGTTCGTATATTTGCTATGTTGTCCAGGGTTTGTTGTCTGTATGCTTCTACTGTTATTTTTCAAACTGTCTCGTTGTTGTATGCCCACTTCTGTACTTTTTTTTTTTTTTTACTCATGACTAAATTTCTTCCACGGAATTCTTGTTGTGACTGATATAAGTATCAATGTGTTCGTCTGTGCTGTTGTTGTGGTGTCCATAATACCTGTTTAGGTTCAACGTTGGGTCTATCTGTGTGACACCAGCTGATTTAGGCTTTTTCTCTGTTGGTTAATGTTTACATTTTCATTTATTATTTTGCATTTATGAATCTTTTTGACGTGACAACGTCTAATAAATCGATGAACGCCGGCTGCACGCAAGAAAAACTTTCCCGTTACGCACATTGTCCCGTTACGCTGTGTCCCGTTACGCTCATTGCACGCTTGCGCCGCATCTATCTCTCTTCCACTCGATTGGAACAACTATCGATTTGACTTTTTCGATGCACATTAAACTTGAAACACTCCCATTCGTTTCCTACTTTTCCTATCATCGTCCTATACTTAACAGAATAACACAGATTGGAAGAAGTTAAATAGCAAACATTTATAAAAGTTATAGTTTAAATAATCTCTTCGTTAAAATAATAAACATATTTGTTTTAATGAGTGCAAATATAAGTACATTTATCAATTAAATTGTAGATTTAATTTCACTCCTTCTTTGTATCCATACAAAATAGTGATAATTCAATAAAAATGATTCAATTTTATTCATAAAAGTATGAAATCATTTCATCAATGTTTTGTTATGACGTTGTCACGTTAAACTATCGTCCGTAAACCGACTTTACAGACAACCAATTTTTTTTCCATAACAAACAGTGCAAAACTTCAACGGCGTATGTCCAAGTTTTTATAAATTACAATACATATAGGGGTATATCGTCAAATCTTTGAAAACTAGTATTGCTCGCGTACTATACAACTTACGACGTACTATAAATGAAATGTCTGTACATATTTATATTTCTCGGGTGCTATTCAACTTAAGACGTACTAAACATGAAACGATTTTAAATAAATAATATTTATTTATCACCAAGTTAAATCAAAATTATTTGGAACAGTGGCGGTATGAGGTGTTGTCGGGAAAGGTTTTAGTTAGATTTGCTTGAAAAAAAAGGTGGGGGGGGGGTGGGGGAAAGCCTAAATGAGTTCTTGCCTAGGGTTGAAACTAATCTAGTAACTTCCCTGCGTACCACTTTCTTTAAATCCCCCAATCCACACACGATCAGTAAACTGAATAAGGGATTGCTCCCCTGTTTGGTTTCGTAACCCAGCCCTCTTAGCCAGAGTGGCCCTGCCGGTCTGGGGCCCCCACGGCGTGGATACGGAATACCCCGTATACCCGAAACAGGGGAGGTGTAAGAGATCCAGCCATGTCCAGAGGCTGAGGCTACCCATCCCAGCATAGACACCACCGTCACCCCCTGCCTCACTCAGCTAACCAGACATTTGGCTGTGTCCTTAGCTCTTAGACGTTATCAGCACTGCTGGCGCCTAACCCGATCTCCCACATCATTCTGGGACCCCTCAAAACACCCAGAATACCCGTGGTTCGGTGGAGGCCTATCCAACCTCTGCTAGCTGTCCAGGCTAGTAACCGGAGCTGTTTCGCAACTCACTGCGTCAGCTTTACACGAGACTAGGGAACCCCAACTCCAAGCTTGCCCTAAGCGATAAGACAACCACTGCCAAGTACGAAGCCGACACCAATCGTGGTCCAGGGCCGTAAAGGAAACCTCAACGGGGAATCTTTACCAATAAGAGGGACCACCCCTTACTACGGTCGTGCTGTCTTACGTGGTGGTCAGTCATGGGAGGACATCGTTGAGCGCATACCTCGGTCTCTCTACCGATCTCCCTAATAGCCCAGTAAATAAAGTTTTTTTTGTCGCAACTAATTCCGGGAAAGCTGAATTTCTGTCAGATGTTACCTTATAAGACACGTATTTCCTCAAAAGTCCCCGCCTCTCCCCCTAGTGCTTTCCCCCCCACCCCTCTCGGAAGTTCTAAAATGTTGACCTTTACAGAATCGCTTGTAAATACGTAAATAATTGTGTAAAGTAGTAAATATATAGCGTATTTTGTTCTCAGAAATCTGGTTTTTAATTTTGTTTCTGGCAATATTTCCTTTAATGTTGATATTTAAGGCGTTATAAAATCACAAACATTAAAAAAACGGGTTTTTAATGTAAAAATGCGCAGTTCTCGTTCTGGATGTTTTTAAATATTAGAAATACACAAATAATCTTCAAGTAAATTTTGTAGCACACACTTCCAGCTTTAAAATGATGTATAGTTTATATCGGGGAATTAATTGGTTACTGCTGGGGTGGTGGGGGGGGGGGGGGGGGGGAGTGAGCGCATGCGTATGGCTAGCGTGCACCGACCTACTATGTGCATCCTTTTGTATTCGCAGTCCGTTCGCGTAGCCTTCATAATTATTTGTAGAATAATATATATATAGTTTTAAACAGTATTCATTTTTATATAAAATAATTCAGAAAAGAACTAACATACATTTTTCTTTTTTGCACTTTATGTTAACAATAATATTTATATAATATTTATTAGCAAATACTTAAAGCAATTCTGTGTACAGAAATTCTTTACTTAAATACGCATAGCCAGATTAGGTTCGGGGGGAAAGATACCCCTACCCAAGGGCCTTCCATTATCCACCACCTATGGACCCGCCGTGTCCCGAACTGGCGAAAACCGGTAGCTGTCATGATATGAATAACTTTAAAACAAGTTAAAAATGTTTTAAATATTAAATTGTAGTTTAGATGAGTAGATATATATAGTTCATCCTGGGACAGGGGAGGAGGGAGGGGGATTTCGGGGATTATGTCACTTCCTTCGACCATGCACACACGAAAAAGTGTCCCGTTACATTCATCAGCCATGTACGCACGAAAAAATGTCCCGTTACAGTAGTAGGATATAGCCGTTTCTGGGACAGGGGCAGGATCCAGGATCCAACCTTGACCTTTGACTTTGACCTTGAACCCTGAACTTTGACCTAGACCTTGAACCGAGTCCTTGACCTTTGACCTTGACCTTGACCTTTAACTTTGACCTTGACCTTGAAATTTGACCATGACCTTGAAATTTGACCATGACCTTGAAATTTGACCATGACCTTGAAATTTGACCCCGACATTGAAATTCGACCCTGACCTTTAGCCTTGCGACCCTCGATGTTGCCAACCTGATGACGTCATCTAATCCGTATGCTAATCCATATGCTAACCTAACCTAACCTAACCTAACCTAATCCATATGCTAATCTATGCTAAACTAACCTAACCTAACCTAACCTAATCCATATACTAATCTATGCTAACCTAACCTAACCTAACCTAACCTAATCCATTTGCTAATCTATGCTAACCTAACCTAACCTAACCTAACCTTACCTAACCTAACCTAATCCATATGCTAATCTATGCTAACCTAACCTAACCTAACCTAACCTAAACTAATCCATATGCTAATCTATGCTAACCTAACCTAACCTAACCTAATCCATATGCTAATCTATGCTAACCTAACCTATCATAACCTAACCTAACCTAAACTAACCTAACCTAACCTAACCTAACCTAACCTAACCTAACCTAACCTAATCCATATGCAAATCTATGCTAACCTAACCTAACATAACCTAACCTAATCCTATTACTGTTGCATGTTTCGTTATGGCAGCCATCTTGGAATCGTGTAATTATTTAGCTAGAAATTCGGGAAAAAATCCATAATTCATTAAATAAATCACTCATTAATTTACATATTGATTCGATCAGTTCCTGTCCTTGGTTCGATACTCGATCGATGCAATAATGTTTAATTTTATGTAAAAAATAATAATTTCAATAAACCATGTTCAAAAATTCTTATGAGGCTTAAAATCCTCTACTACCATCATCCTATAAGCCATCATGTCCGCCATCTTGGAAATTCATAATTTCAATGCTAGAAATTCAGGAAAAAGTTCAAAATTCATTAAATAAATTTTGCAACCAATAAAATGATTAATTAGATCGAATTAGGTCCTTGGTACGATTCTGGATGCTGAAGAAAAAATAAATATAACAACAATTTAACATAATAGTGACAGGTTCGTAAATAAAACATCGCAAATTCTTTTACAAAATAAATTTTGTTACAAAATCTATATTTTACCACAGGAACACTTGCGAAAGCCCTGCATAGGCGTGAAATGACTAATTCTTAGCTCCAATCGGTTTATACTAGACAGAGACCAACCAGAACCTTTACAGACATAGTCCTCCTCTTCTTGACAGAGTTTCTGGATACCGTTTTTAACAGTTTGCTTCACATCGTCAGAACTGTAAATTACTGCAGCCGATGTCTTGAATGCACACTTCCTCACTTCGTCTTCGAATGGATACGGCTTTCCATTTATACAGTCCAACCACAAGTTCTATTTTAATGGACCGTTTGTTGCTACATCATCAGTAAGCTGATTGATTATGTCCTCTCTGATATCATCAAGAAAATTACAAATGTCTTTTGACTCACCTAACGTATTTAGATAATAGTAATCTTTCAATTTTCCACGAAATGCAGACTGCGCCAAGTAGAACCCATTATCATTCACTTGTAATGCACCGAGCACAGTATTAGGTTTATTTTCATGTCCAGACGTTGTAGCAATCGGTTGCTGCACATTGGTTTTCTTGCTTGTACGCTTACGAGTCTCCAATCTAAAGCGAGGAGTCGAAATTTCTACAGGTAGTTCTTCAGTAGACACACGGACTTTACCGTTGCATTTTTTCACATGCCGTCGCAAACTATCAATACGTGTAAACCATTCATGACACTCATCACAGCGGAACTTTATGCGAGATGGATTCTTCTTGCATTTACTCCTCTCATGTCTTCGTGCTACATGAGAAAAAGTGAACGACATATCGCAGTAGCTGCAAGGATACCTTGCTGATGAAGACAAGCCTTTCAGACTCGATCCAGATACTGACGTTGTCGCAGTTGCGCCATCTCCAGGCATACTCTTATGAACATCAATGCATCGTTGTTGAATAGAAACCTTTACTTTCTACCGAACAGCAGGACCTTTGCATGTCTTCATGTGCGTTTTCATATGATCTTTTCTGGCAAACTGCTTATGGCATTTCTCACAAACAATCATTTTACGATAAAGGTTCTTGACACATTCTCTCTTTTCGTGTCGTCGAGCATTGCTGTTGTTTGTGAAAATCTTGTCACAGTAACAACACCGATGGCTGTTAGTTGTTGAATCACCAGCCATTAAAGTCTCCATCGAGGCTGAAACGAAGTTCGTCATGTTTTCCTGTGAAGCCAGCACCACCGGCATTAAATTCTCTTCTGCTGGTGGTACCACGACTGTTGAAGTCTCCTCCAGTGTTGTCAGAGGCGTTGCCGTCGGGATCTGCTCCAACATCGTCGGCGCTGACGTTAGAGTTCCTGTAGACTATGGTACAACATCCATCAAGTTCATCGTTTTAGACGGTAAAGATGCCATCGAGTTCACAAGAACAGGTAATTACGCGACTTATGCACCAGAAGAAACAAACTAGGTGAGTAGTTGGAAATAGGGGGTTCAAGAACAGGCGGAGGATCGAGGATCCGGCGGCCATCTTGGATGACGTCATCTAATCCGTATGCTAATCCATGCTAATCCGTATGCTAATCTATGCTAATCTACGCTAATCCATGCCAATCTATGCTAATCCATGCCAATCTATGCTAATCCATGCCAATCTATGCCAATCCGTATGCTAATCTATGCTAATCCATGCCAATCTACGCCAATTCGTATGCCAATCTATGCCAATTCGTATGCCAATCTATGCTAATCCATATGTTAATCCATGCTAATCCATATGCTAATCCATGCTAATCCATCCGCCATTTTATATTTCTAGAAATTTCCACCAACTTCGAATCGTGACGTCACCGTTGCACTTTTCGTCACGGCCGCCATCTTGGATTAGAATTTTTTTTTCGAACTTTTGAAATTCGATGTAATCATCAGCCGCCATCTTGTTTCGTCTGCTGGTGGCCGCCATCTTGTTTTCGTCTGCTGGTGGCCGCCATCTTGTTTTCGTCTGCTGGAGGCAGCCATATTGTGACGTCATATAGTTCTGTTGGTCGCCACCAGATAGCAGCAGGGATTATTTTATTTTAACTAAAATATTTTCAGTGCCGAGGCTGGGATTCGATCCATGGGACGTGAAAACGTCCAGGATGTCGTGGTTACGAGGCGGACACCTTGACCACTAGACCACGAGACCAATTGGGATATGGTGGAATAAATAATCTATATATGCCACGTACTGACGTCAAGTTTATGATAAATGGGGGAGGAGGGTGTCTTTGCCTTCCTTAATGCATACCTAAGGCCCCACATTTTAAATTAAAATTATTATACAGCCGCCATCTTTAATTCCAGCACAGACTACCAGATGGCGCTAAATTCAAATATTAGTTAGGGAGTCGGCAGGCAGGTGTCGCATGCCGCCATCTTGGTTCTCAAGTTGGCTGGTAGATGTCGCTAGTATCGCGCGCCAAATTCAAAAATTAGTTGCCAGAGACGCCGCCATCTTGGTTCTCAAGTTGGCTGGTAGATGTCGCTAGTATCGCGCGCCAAATTCAAAAATTAGTTGCCAGAGGCGCCGCCATCTTGGTTCTCAAGTTGGCTGGTAGATGGCGCCACCGTCGCCATATTTTAGTTAATATAATCGATACCAGATGACGCCACCATCGCCATCTTTAGTTCCTAGTGTTGCTACCAGAGTGTGCCACCGTCGCCATCTTTAATTCTTAAAGTTACCGCCGGAGCGCGCCACCATCGCCATCTTTAATTCATAAAGTCGCTACCGGATGGCACCACTGTCGGCCATCTTTAATTCAAGGTATTGTCGCCGGATGGTGCCAAGTTTGAATTTAAAAACCTACAAGTGTTATGCAATGTGTAACCAGTCGAGATAAGTTTGGAACCTGTAGCCATATTATTATTATTATTTATTAATGTATGTTTATTAAATATGATAGAGTATTTATAAAATATTGGTGTTGTGTAGAGTCTCTCTCTCTTCTTCTCGTAGTGGCGGAAGACATCTCGAAGGTAGTGTTAGAATTTATGTATTAAAGCAATCACTCTAGCTGAGGAGACTAATAACTTATAGTTACAATTCAATAATAGCGGCAATTAAATGTTTTGAAATTAAAGCAAACAACGTAAATGTTAAACACATATTTATTTAAATCTTATTACAAACAGCAAGGGTTAAGAACAATCGATGATTTAAAAGAAGTAAATAACGAGTAATAAAATCACATAATATTCACACACTACACATCATAGTGACAAAGGCAACATTAACTCGAGACCCAATTATACATAGTAGTATGGGTGGTCGAATAGCCAGAATTTAAGTAGCTGAACATTACAATGAGCGCAATGGAATTTGCCATACAGTTTTATACATTTATCCAGGCGGTTTCCATAAGTCTTTAAAAGTTTGGACTACCACTTTAGTGGAGCGATGCTGTGAGACCCCAGAACTCGCTCGAAATATCCTGCACAACACATTCCAAAAACATGACGTAGCCTATGGTTGACGGCACAAACACCCTGAGTGGCTCTGCGTGTTTCCTCCTGCCCGAACACGCGCTGCTGTGAAAGCCTCTTCCCGAGCACAGACGTCACTCCCGCAGCAGACAAAACAGGCGTATGCTACAGGAGCTAGAACAATTGAATAACCAAATATATTTAGACTACCCAACTACATAAATGACATGAGACAATCCCTGTGCGATAATCATACTTTAAATGTTGTAATGTATGGAAATAAATACTCTCCACTCATTTTTCAAAAATCAATACTTAATTCGACATTCATATTCAAAATCAACACTCAATTAAACACTCATTCTCCATCTGCACCCGATACAGAACTAAGTTACAAAAATTAAGATACACCTCTTAATATCAACTGTTTAAATTTTATTAAATCATAAAATACAATTTATAAATATTCTTCATCCAACTAAACATTATTTTATTCTATATAACATCTACATCTTAGAGCATTAAGTATACTGTACATGTTTCTTTGATAACAGACAAATCTTTAATTTAATGATTGCATTTAATTTTTACAGTTAAATAATATTTTGAAAATTAAATGTTGACAAATTAATAACATGTCCAGCGGCCATATTGAAATTTTGTACTGTGATATAAATTTGAGGACAACGATCCTGAAGAAGCTAGTTGAATCATAGATCTCATCCAGTACCCGTGTACTGTGGTCAAAATGTCTTTTGATCCATCTGCTGAGTATGCAGAGGTAACGTCTGGATTCCGTCGTGTGTTCTTCGTGACAGCTGATGGTCAGTTCCAGCTGGAGGTCTGCAACTTTGGTCATCACTGGGTGTCGAACTGTGACGAGGACAACCTAGATGTACGCAATCAAGCATGTAGTAAGGTCAACTGTGTTATATATCATATACGACCTGACAGTAAATTTCCCACAAGCTTAGACATACTTAAGGCTGCATCAGCAACCGAAACGTTACGTGTGCGTCCAGGACAAGCGTCAATGAAGTGTGAGTTGCGGCGTAGCACCGGCGCGGTTATACCCCTTTTGTGATGTGAGGCACTGAATGTTGCAGAGAAATAATGTCATTTTTGCCAGTACTCACGATAACTGATGTGTGAAGCTGTGCTAGCTCTGCAAGGCTGATGCTAGTTCTACAGGTATGACTGCAAGGCTGCAGTGCTGATGTTGTCTCTAGGATGCTGAATGTCAGACTGGTTGTAACAACCTTTGGTGTCGTAGTACACACAAATTTATAATTCGTCTTCATCACTATCCCCCAAGCCACTATCCGTTCCTTCATCCACATCTTCGTTCGCCTCTTGCGCTTCCTTTGCGTCCTCGATGCAGGTCATAACAGCATGATATAAATAGGTAATAAATTCCTCTTCCTCAGGGAACTCAGCGAGAATGTTGAGGGTGGAGGATGTAAGGTGGTAATGTATTTCATTAAAGTCCATACCTATGTAGCGACGTACTACCTCCATTACAAATTCCCGAACATCGTCCATCGTAACACTGTTTAAATTACAATCGCAAACACTCTCCGCGTAAACACTGGTGGAAGCCATGATGATAGGAGCGTGGTTAGAAGCAGACTACCACATTAGCATGGAGATGTCGTCAGAGCCCCACACACCACTGGGTGGCAGTTACGGTGACTCCAGAACTCGCTCGAAATATCCTGCACAACACATTCCAAAAACATTATGTAGCCTATGGTTGACGGCACAAACACCCTGAGTGGCTCTGTGTGTTTCCTCCTGCCCGAACACGCGCTGCTGTGAAAGCCTCTTCCCAAGCACAGACGTCACTCCCGCAGCAGACAAAACAGGCGTATGCTACAGGAGCTAGAACAATTGAATAACCAAATATATTTAGACTACCCAACTACATAAATGACATGAGATAATTCCTGTGCGATAATCGTACTTTAAATGTTGTAATGTATGTATAAACATTAATCATTCCGAAGTACTTGAAAAAAAAAAAATGTAAGTGAGGTGTTATTCACCTTTAGCGCTTCTCGATTTCTGTATCTGCTACCCACGAATTAAATTGAGACGGGAAACCCCACCATTTCACAAAAGACCGGCCATTTCTTCGTTTGAGAACTTTCTCCACCAAATATGTGCCCGGATACATCGTAGGCTGGATCTCTTCAGCATAGAAGCCACCACGAATAGGCTTGTGGTCCAAGTCTTCGAGGTAGTAGGTCCTCGGTTCCGATTCACGAACGTGTGTCACACGGAAAAGTTCAGAACTCCAATTCGCCGTGAAACCTTTCTCAAAGACACCTTTCTGCTTGGAGATTCTCACAATGTCACCAACATTAGCTTTATTATTGCGTGTATCTTTCTTCTTCGTGTTGGTGAATACAGTCCCAAGTAGACGATCATCCTTTACATCTTTAGGCTTCATTTTCGTGGTAGAATGCACTGTGGAATTATATTCACTTATAAGTTTCGACAAAAGATCCAACCAAAAAACACCTCAAAGTCTTTTACAAACATAATATTTATTACTCAATTTCTATCCTACTACAGAATCACTTGCGAAAGCCAGCAATCTTATAAACATTTAGCCCTGCATAGACGTGCAACGACTACTTCTTAGCTCCAAATGGCTCCAAATGCTCCAAACAGCCTTCAAATGCTCCAACAGCTCCAAAAAAAGGCTCCAAATGCTTGACAGCTCCAAATGGCTCCAAATGCTCCAAACGGCTCCAAATGCTCCAAATGCCTCCAAATGGCTCCAAATGCTCCAAACGCTCCAAATGTCTCCAAAAGGCTCCAAATGCTTCAAAAGACTCCAAATGCTCCAACAGCTCCAAAAAATGCTCCAAATGCTTAACACAGCTCCAAATGACTCCAAATGCTCCAAATGGCTCCAACAGCTCCAAAAGGCTCCAAATGCTTCAAAAGGCTCCAATTGTTCCAAGATCTCCATCTTCAATTGGTTCCAACTGATTCCAATTACTTTTCTTATCGAACTTGGCATGATTACTAACATATCTTTATTAGTATACATTTTGACTGGCAGTGGTAACGTATTTTGCACCTTTAAGTTATAAGTTTTATTTAGAAATCAGATTTCGATAAATGGTAGATACCATTTGGAAAGAAAATATATTAATTTATCTTCAAGTTTATACACATACATTTAATTTAAGCCATTATTGTATGTAGCCAGCTTCCCTCAGTTCTTTGAGTATGAAGGATATTTCTTTAATGTTCGAATAGTTTCCTGCACAAAGCGATCCATGTAGTAGTCGTAGCCTGTCAACCAATATGTTAGGATCTTCCCATGAGGTATAATCAAACTCTTCTGCTGCGTTCATCATCCTTGCATGTTTATAATAAATATTATCTCTGGTGTCTATCGTTTTAACACCAACCTCAAGGTCACTTTTGTCATCGTGCCAGTGATTATCACAAGCTTGATCAGGATAATTTATTTTATTACGATGTTTCCATCGTTTTGGTCTCAAACCACCATCACAGTCTTCACTCTTGCATGCTTTTGGTGCTTCAGCACAATACTCAATCATGTCAGCCTTAGATGTGTCAGCACAGTCTTCGTTCACGCCAGCTTCTGATGTGTCACCACAGTCTTCAATCATGTCAGCACCACAAACGTGATCAGGATAATTTATTTTATTACGTCGTTTCCATCGTTTTGGTCTCAGACCGCCATCACAGTCTTCGATCTTACCTGCTTTAGGTGCTTCAGTACAGTACTCAATCATGTCAGCCTCAGATGTGTCACCACATTCTTCAATCATGCACGCTTCAGATGATTCATCAAAGTCTTCGACCTTGTAAGCTTCAGATGGTTCTCCATCTTTCTCATTTTCATGGAGACGACTAGATATTGGAGTAAATATATTTTCATTTCTAATGTGGTTACAACTACCTTCGTTTGTTTTAAATTTTAAATTATTATCTTCATCTAGATCAGTAATTTTAGCATTAGCTTTTTCGCCTTCGTTCCTCTTCCGCGATGTTGTAGCCCAGTCTTCGTTATCTTTATTCATCTTAATTGTACAGGTCTTGTAATGTCTATCCAAGTAATATCTTCTACCAAAGGATTTCTGACACTGACTGCAATGAAACGGTTTTTGACAAGGACCCAAATTACACTCGCTTCTCTCATGTCGTTTAGCATTCTTTCTCAAGGTAAACACCTTGCTACAGTATCTACAGTGATGACGTTTCGATACAGCGTCAGATCCTAAATCGGAATTCATATTAGTTACCGAGACTAATGCCAGATGCAAACTAAGAGTTTTAAATTAGATATATTACTTAAATAGAATTTTTTAATTATTTCATCAGCGAGAATTAATTTATCTCATTCAAAGGTACTTGTTGCAAGTAGTTCTGCTTTTCAACAACATATGACACCACGTATTGCTTGCAGGTAAATAATATATCTTTCTTTCATGCGGGATGCAGGATTCTCACTAACGATCGCAATAAAGGGATGACATCTCTAGACTCCAAGGAGAAGGTAGTTTGTTCTTCCAGTTAGTGTTTCTCAGATTTCTCAGGGTATATATTATTATTTGACTGAATAATGATTTTTTTCTTTTAAATTCCACCTAATAAAAATAAAATAGAAGCACTCAGAGAAAACCATCAGGGATGATGTCGTTTATAAACATCATAAATTACCATTTTTTTTAAATATTCCAAATTTAATCCTGCTTAAGCAAAGAGTTCTAGCACAAGCGGGCTTGTGAACTCTCATGTTGCTTAAGCAAAGAGTTCACAAGCCCGCTTGTGCTAGAACTCTCATGTTGCTTAAGCAAAGAGTTCACAAGCCCGCTTGTGCTAGAGACGTCATACGTATTACAACCAATATCGTCGGCAACAGTTTTCTCAACGGAAAGGTAAACAGCACGCTACATGAGTTTGCTCCACTTGTACCACCCGGATATAAAATAACGGAACTACCAAAAAGTCTCATTTATACTCCAGTCACCGTCAAGAGAATACAGGAACTGATTGTGCGGGTTGTTGACCAGGACGGTTACCTAATTAACTTTCGAAACGAACAAATCACTTTACGTCTACATCTGAGGAAATATGGGCGTGAAATACTTTAATCTGTATAAAGGTAGGGGAGTGACGAAACCTAGAGTCAGTGGATCACGAGACCTCAAGCGACTAACACGTGTAAACGTACGCTTACTTAAGAATTTGGGGTATAAAGTTAATCAAAATGGCCGATAGTATTTTAGAAATTGAACAGCCGATACAATACGATGATGACATTACCAAAAGTGAATACCATTCTTATAGGCCATTCCTACATGGTCCCTATGAAGCAAGCTCTGAGGTAAGAATTTCAATACAAAATGCTGATATCTACACTCTAATCTCCAAGAGCATTCTACGCATACGTGGCACTTTCACCAAGGCAGATGGTACAGCACCGGATAATGCAAAAATTATAAACAATGGAATAATGCATATGATGAGTCGGATAGCATATGAGCTGAATGGTGTTCAGATTGATGAGTGTCGAGATGTGGGGAAAGTATCTACCGTGAAAAACTACTTGTCACGCACAAGTGATGAAAATGGACTTAGTGAAATGTCAGGGTGGAGTCTCGAAGATAACTACAGCCTTCCTGTTACTGCAGCTGGACAGTTTGAGATTTGTGTGCCACTAAACCATCTGCTCGGATTCGCAGAAGACTATAAGCATATTATCATAAATGCAAAGCAAGAGCTAGTGATAGTATTGGCAAATACATTTACTAATGCCATTGTAGATGTAAGTGTCCAACCACAACAAGTGTCACTAACTCTAAATAGCTTCGAATGGCTTGTTCCACAGATCACTGTTTCACCATCCCAAAGAACACGGCTTCTTCGACTGGTGGAGAAGGGAAAAAATATCGACCTAGCTTTTAGATCGTGGAGCATAGAATCATATCCTAGTTTACCACATGCTCAAACAATTTCTTGGAATGTGAAATCGAGTTTTTCCACAGAGAAGCCACGGTATATAATCGTAGCATTTCAAACTGCTAGACATAACACCATTAATGCTGATAAATCTAGATTTGATCACTGCGACGTAAAGAATATCAAAGTATACCTCAACTCAGAAAGCTACCCCTACATTGATTTAGAAAACAATTTCACTAATGGGTATTACTTACTTGCATATAACATGTATGCAAACTTCCAGTCGAGTTTCTATGGACGGCAATGTGCACCGCTTTTGACTCCTCAAAGTTTCAAAGACAGAGCAACTCTGTTTATGTTTGATGTATCTCGCCAGGATGAAAGGATTGCTTCAAATGTAATAGATTGCAAAATTGAAGTTACAACTTCAAGGAACATCCCTGCTTTAACTCAAGCCTTTGCGATTATACTACATGATAGACTTGTATCGTATAACCCAAGAGACAAAACTGTTTAAATACTGACCTAGAAAGGATATTGGCTTAGTCTCGTCTCTACCGCCATGACGAAATGTGTAAACCTCCAAGGCTTCTCTAGTCAGTATGGGTTTATTATCAAGGAACTTAGCATTGCAGATGAAGAAGGAAATGTAATAACACGTAACTTTCAACCTCCATTTAAATGGCGATATCTCACCAGGAAGCATCAAAAAACAAATGCTTGGCTCACTAGAAATTTTCATGGTTTACATTGGGAACACGGACTCTTTCCTTATGCTTCAATACCCAACATATTGACAAGTCATCTGACCGGACCTGTATTGGTTGTAGGAATAGAGCAGAAACGGTGGCTGGCTAGCTATTGTAAGCATCATGTGCTAATATTAGATGTACAAGCAGAATATGACTGTCCATCATTGAAAGAATTAAATAAATTGTATACGTGCAATAATACATGTCCAGGTCCGATCTCAAGACACAATGCAAGCATGCTTAGGGCTTGGATGGTTGATCACCGCGTTGGAATGTTGGAGGGCGTCAGCAAGGCGGTGGGGACAACAACGGAAGCAACGGTACATGTGACTGGACTGGAGGGGGGTCCTAACGGTATAAATTGACATCAACACCCTAGACACAGCAGTCAACTCATAGTCGAGTGGGTATAGTGCTGCTGCTACAAATTCAAGCAAATGCCGTTCGATCCGTCTGCAAAGTATGCGGAAGTAACGCCGGGATTTCGCCGTGTGAACTACATCACCGAGGATGGATACTTTCAACTAGAGGTCTGCAACTTCGGTCATCACTGGACCAGTGATTGTGACGAGGAGGCTCCGGACATCATCGAGACATCCTGCAACAAGGTAGATTGTGTCGTCCATTATCTAAGACCTGACAGTACATTCCCTACAACATTAGAAGCGCTTAAGGCTGCATCAGCGACTGAAACTATAAGCTCGGAACCAGACTATTCCTCAGTAAGGTGTGAGTTGCGGCGCAACACCGATCCGGAGGCAGTTATTAGTTGGAAGGAACAGTGTGACGGGTTTATTCACAACACCACCTACGTTAACCATCATTGGTACACATCCTGCAGCTTTCTACTGTGTAGACTCTACCGCTTCACACCCTTCAGTTAAATTTGTAAGCTAAGAAGCAATTTGAAGGTTCGTGCGGTTGTTATTATGTCTTCACGCCATGACAATGATTTCAACAGCTTGTGGCGGAATACGTGTGAATGTATTAGGACCATACCCTTAGAGGACATACCAAGTGAAGCAGAGGATGAGGAAACATTTCTACACAATTGGTTTGAAATCGAGTACTGCAGACAACATGGGCGACGCTGGTCACGTGAAGAGCCGTGGGGACGATCCCCTGAGCGTGATCGTTCGCCAATAGAGTCCGCACATCAAGTTTTTAGAAATGTACCTACAATTCAACCTGCTCGTGAACCAATGTTACCAACAATCATCGCTGTCGAACCACTGCCAATTGCATCTCGTCAATCACCTCCTACATCAATCAAAGAGAGACCGTCACCTCCATCAATTGTGGGGAGACCAGCACGGACATCGCATCTCATGCTAGGAGCAAATCTAACGTCTAACTTTATAAACGTAAGTGAATCAGCAATTAACATCTCATAGAGTATAGTATACAACTGAAAACAATTTTAACAATGGACTGTTCTAATAAATGCTCTACTCTATGGAATTGCATAACAGACATATTTATCCAAGTGATAAATATATTTTTAAATACGACCCTCGCCTCGTGCGATGGCAGTCGAGCTGAAACTGTGGTGGTGTACGGACCTACAGCAGAAGTAGTTAACCAAGATGTCTAACTTTCAACCGAACATGATATACTCCAGTGTAACGCCCGGTCTAGGTACTGTTGATTACAGTGAGTCTATCGACGGGGTTTTAAAACATTTTTCGGAGAGATGTGACGCTGTGTTTCACGTGAAACAGGTTTTAAACCCAGGACCTCAAGATACACCTCTAGAAGTTATCAACTGTCTGGGCTATGGACATTGTAGTGTGAATATGATTAGAGACGATACAGTTCTCCCTGCAACACCTGAAGAGGTTTTCGCACATGCATTCAACCAACCAGCTATTCGGTCACCACCAGCATCTGCATGTGGCCAGACTTCGCCAGTACAGACATCAACTGCTTGTACCCAGATGGGTGCTACATCGCCAGCACCTACTACATCAGTAGCAGTCCAGCCTAAACGCCGGTGTCAGCTTCGCCTTCCTACATCTCGCAAGAGTGTGTGAATATTATGTGATTTTATTACTCGTTATTTACTTCTTTTAAATCATCGATTGTTCTTAACCCTTGCTGTTTGTAATAAGATTTAAATAAATATGTGTTTAACATTTACGTTGTTTGCTTTAATTTCAAAACATTTAATTGCCGCTATTATTGAATTGTAACTATAAGTTATTAGTCTCCTCAGCTAGAGTGATTGCTTTAATACATAAATTCTAACACTACCTTCGAGATGTCTTCCGCCACTACGAGAAGAAGAGAGAGAGACTCTACACAACACCAATATTTTATAAATACTCTATCATATTTAATAAACATACATTAATAAATAATAATAATAATATGGCTACAGGTTCCAAACTTATCTCGACTGGTTACACATTGCATAACACTTGTAGGTTTTTAAATTCAAACTTGGCACCATCCGGCGACAATACCTTGAATTAAAGATGGCCGACAGTGGTGCCATCCGGTAGCGACTTTATGAATTAAAGATGGCGATGGTGGCGCGCTCCGGCGGTAACTTTAAGAATTAAAGATGGCGACGGTGGCACACTCTGGTAGCAACACTAGGAACTAAAGATGGCGATGGTGGCGTCATCTGGTATCGATTATATTAACTAAAATATGGCGACGGTGGCGCCATCTACCAGCCAACTTGAGAACCAAGATGGCGGCGCCTCTGGCAACTAATTTTTGAATTTGGCGCGCGATACTAGCGACATCTACCAGCCAACTTGAGAACCAAGATGGCGGCGTCTCTGGCAACTAATTTTTGAATTTGGCGCGCGATACTAGCGACATCTACCAGCCAACTTGAGAACCAAGATGGCGGCATGCGACACCTGCCTGCCGACTCCCTAACTAATATTTGAATTTAGCGCCATCTGGTAGTCTGTGCTGGAATTAAAGATGGCGGCTGTATAATAATTTTAATTTAAAATGTGGGGCCTTAGGTATGCATTAAGGAAGGCAAAAACACCCTCCTCCCCCATTTATCATAAACTTGCCGTCAGTACGTAGCATATATAGATTATTTATTCCACCATATCCCAATTGGTCTCGTGGTCTAGTGGTCAAGGTGTCCGCCTCGTAACCACGACATCCTGGACGTTTTCACGTCCCATGGATCGAATCCCAGCCTCGGCACTGAAAATATTTTAGTTAAAATAAAATAATCCCTGCTGCTATCTGGTGGCGACCAACAGAACTATATGACGTCACAAGATGGCTGCCTCCAGCAGACGAAAACAAGATGGCGGCCACCAGCAGACGAAAACAAGATGGCGGCCACCAGCAGACGAAACAAGATGGCGGCTGATGATTACATCGAATTTCAAAAGTTCGAAAAAAAAATTCTAATCCAAGATGGCGGCCGTGACGAAAAGTGCAACGGTGACGTCACGATTCGAAGTTGGTGGAAATTTCTAGAAATATAAAATGGCGGATGGATTAGCATGGATTAGCATATGGATTAGCATGGATTAACATATGGATTAGCATAGATTGGCATACGAATTGGCATAGATTGGCATACGAATTGGCATAGATTGGCATACGAATTGGCATAGATTGGCATACTGATTGGCATAGATTGGCATGGATTAGCATAGATTGGCATGGATTAGCATAGATTGGCATGGATTAGCGTAGATTAGCATAGATTAGCATACGGATTAGCATGGATTAGCATACGGATTAGATGACGTCATCCAAGATGGCCGCCGGATCCTCGATCCTCCGCCTGTTCTTGAACCCCCTATTTCCAACTACTTAGGTGATCCTTACACCGATAACGTCAGTAACAAACTGAGCGACCTGCTGTATATACATGCACAGGATGGAATAATACGCTAGTCAAATCAAGAACCAATTACTATAATACTCGAGTCAAAACTACTTTAAAAATAGAAGCCCACTCAACGAAAAAGGCAGCACATTTGGAAGCAAATTCGACATATGAAATGGACACGCAATGCACGCACTTGCAGATTTCATCACAAAGTTAACATTTAAATTTCATTCAAGCGAAGTAGCAAGCCAATGTCACATCATCATATTAACATCCTATTGGTCATACTATCCTCAAAATTTCACAGTATTATAAATCGCACCAGTTATAGACGGACTTATGGTTTCTAACACACAACAAATCAGTCATTTTTCTTTAATAAATTCATATTTCAAAATGCAAAATATACATGGTAAACGAAGAACCAGGTACGTAAATATTTTATATACTTTATGTACACTGTAGACGCCAAGAGCTTGAAAGTACATATGTAAGAAAGATATTTAATAAAACTCATATTAAATTGTATATTTATTCCCATTAATACACATCAGATCAAAAAAAGTAGGTTTTATTATATAAACCTCGCATTTCTTAGTTCATGTTTCTTTGAGGACGTATAAATTTTCAGCATTTCGCGAACCAAGTAGAAGTTTTAGCCTGTTCTTCAATCATTTGGATTGTCTCTCGATGAACAATTGGTCTCATGTGCTACGGCTTCCATCTTCTTTACATATTTGTTATTATTAGTCTTAAAATCCACGCATCCGTGTCACTATCACAGACGCAAAGTTATCATCATCATCATCGTAGCTGTCATCTATATTATCATGAGCTGCATCAATATCATTCATTTTATGATATCGTTTCCGCATTTCAGTTGTCAGAGATTTACCACAATCTATGATCTTGTGAGCTTCACATTATTCTCTATTGTTTTGTAGACATGGTTAGTTCCATTCTCGTTTTCTTTAAAAGCCTGTGTGTCCAGTTTTATTATTTAATCCTTCAACCCATCATCCCAAACACAATTAAATCATCGTAGTATACAGAAAAAAAATCAACAAAGTTCCTTTCATTTAATCTTAGGAACCGCATCATCCTTTCCACCTATAGTATAGTTTCTTGAGCCCAAGAGTCTTTCAATATATACCATGCAGTGTTCTTCAAGAGATGTGGTATACTTCTAGTTCTACATACAAATCCATCCTATCATTGATTTGTTGACACATTAGAAAAAAAAACCTTAAAGTTATTTTTTACGTGTTTTATTAAATTATCACTTCGGCTAAAAATAATTACCACACATAGTGTGTTATTACATTTCCTTTTTCATCTGCAATGCTAAGTTCCTTGATAATAAATCCATACTGACTAGAGAAGCCTTGGAGGTTTACACATTTCTTCATGGTGGTCGAGACGAGACTAAGCCGGTAATGTACTGTCAGGTCTTAGATAATAGACGACACAATCTACCTTTTTGCAGGATGTCTCGATTATGTCCGGAGCCTCCTCGTCACAATCACTGGTCCAGTGATGACCGAAGTTGCAGACCTCTAGTTGGAAGTAACCATCCTCGGTGACGTAGTGCACACGGCGGAATCCGGGCGTTACTTCCGCGTACTTTGCAGTTGGAATGAACAGCATTTGCTTGAATTTGTAGCAGCAGCTCTATACCCACACGACTATGTGTTGACTGCTGTGTCTAGGGTGTTGACCTCAATTTATTCCGCTAGGACCACCCTCCAGTCCAGTCACATGTACCGTTGCTTCCGTTGTTGTCCCCCGCCTTGCTGGCGGCCTCCAACATTCCAACACGGTGATCAACCATCCAAGCCCTAAGCATGCTAGCATTGTGTCTTGAGATCGGACCTGGACATCCAAGTTACATAGAGTATAATATACTCTGAAATACATAATAAAGAGAAAATTGATATAAATAACATTATACTTTGCTTAATAGTTCCAGAAGTAATGAACGCACTGCTTGACCAGTGACCGGTGTAACTAAATATTAAATATATATAATATTTTATTTTCCATTACCTTTCGTGGAATTTATTAATCATTCACTCTACGAAAAACAACTCAAGACAATAAACCTGACCAACGAATTAAATACAGTACCGCTATGCCTTACATGAAAGTATAATTATTCGATAATCTGAATAACCTATAAATCGTTCATGTACAAAGCCACACATACAGGACAATTGTCTATGGACCATAAGACCGAGTCATGACAATATCAGACGTATAGGCTAGTCATTTCAGGACCGCAGGACCTTCTTCGTCTTTAGATAATAACAGTCATTTAGACCATCATGAAATTTTTATACATACTAAAGGACCAAGTGACCTTGAAAAATATTTCAGTAACACCAAGAGGTTTTGAACTAGTAAATAATCAGTCACTACATATTTTACTACAAGCAATCAACAAAAAGGAAGCACCATCAACGAAAAGGCAGTACAATCAAAAAAGGCAGCACATTTGGAAACACCATCAACAAAAAGGAAGCACATTTTGGAAGCATAATCAAAAAAGGCAGCACATTTTGGAAGCACCATCAAAAAAGGAAGCACATTTTGGAAGCATAATCAAAAAAGGCAGCACATTTTGGAAGCACCATCAAAAAAGGAAGCACATTTTGGAAGCACCATCAAAAAGGCAGCACATTTGGAAACGCCATCAACAAAACGGAAGCACATTTTGGAAGCACCATAAAAAAGGCAGCACATTTGGGAAGCACAATCAAAAAAGGCAGCACATTTGGAAGCACCATCAACAAAAGAAGGAAGCACATTTGGAAGCACCATCAACAAAAGAAGGAAGCACATTTTGGAAGCACCATCAAAAAGGCAGCACATTTGGTAACACAAGTTACGAGAACTAAGTCTTAGTTAGAAATCAGAATGCAAGAATTAAAAACATTTAATTTTTACTTTTAATATTTAATTTATTTCTTAAGATTATACAAATAGAAGTAAAATAAGCCATTATTGTATGTAGCCAGCTTTCCTCAGTTCTTCGAGTATGAAGGATATTTCTTTTATGCACGAATAGTTTCCTGCACAAAGTGAGCCATGTAGAAGTCTTAGCCGGTCAACCAATAAGTTTGGATCTTTCCTCTTTCCACGATGTGTAACCAATCTCTTCTTCTACCATCTCACCTGCTTGTTTATTATAAATACTTTTAATATCACAATCGTCCCAATGATCATAATAAACGTTATCAGATTTATTTATTATAACACGTCGTTTCCATCGTTTCGGTCTCAGGACACCGTTACATTCTTCGATCTTGTCAGCTTTAGGTGCTTCATCACAGTCTATGCTTTTGTCAACAGCCTCAGAGTGACTGTAACAATCACTGTAGAAGGCATCCTTTTCACCCAGATTACCATATTAATTCGATATCGATGATGTCGAAGTGCCATTATCGTCTTCATGCTTCCTTTTTAGGAGTCCATCATCATTTTTACAAAGTAAGAAAGATCTACTTGAATTCGGCTGGAATGTTTTCCCACTTTTCACGTTCAGGATTCTTCCATTGTCTTCATTCTTCCATAAATCATCATCGACCTTCAATTTTAGTTTTTCGTCGAGATCGGAAGAGCCACGAACATAATCTCTCTCAAGACAAGGAAAATTATTGTAATGCAGATCACTATTCCTTAGTCTAGTAGATCCATCATTGTACTCTAAGCTTGTACGCAGGCTTAACGTTACAAGTTCTGTCATGTCTTTTTAAGCTCTCTCTCCGCATAAACGACTTGTTACATCGAACGCAACTTATCATATTGCGTAGTGGATTTTTAACACAGTCATTCTTCTGGTGTTGTCTTCCATTCCATCTCAAGATAAATTCTTTGCTGCAAAACTTACACCTGTGTCCTTTCGATACATCAACAGACACCGAATCAGGATTCATATTAGTTACTGTGACTAATGTTAGATACAAACAGACAGTTTTCCAATTGGAACCATTACTGAAATATAATTTTTTTAAATATTTCTTAAGCGAGAGTTAAGTTATCTCATGCAAAGGTACTTGTTGTAAGTAGTTCTGCTTTTCAACAACAGATGACACCACGTATTGCTTGCAGGTAAATAATATTTCTTTCTTTCATGCGGGATGCAGGATTCTCACTAACGATCGCAATAGAGGGATTACATCGCTAGACTCCAAGGAGAAGGTAGTTTGTTCTCCCAGTTAGTGTTTCTCAGATTTCTTAGGGTATATATTATTATTTGACTGAATAATGATTTTTTTTATAAATTCCACCTAATAAAAATAAAATAGAAGCACTCAGAGAAAACCATCAGGGATGATATCTTTTATAAACATCATAAATTACCTTTTTTTTTAAAAAAAAAGTCCAAATTTAATCCTGCTTAAGCAACATGAGAGTTCTAGCACAAGCGGGCTTGTGAACTCTTTGCTTAAGCAACATGAGAGTTCAAGCACAAGCGGGCTTGTGAACTCTTTGCTTAAGCAACATGAGAGTTCTAGCACAAGCGGGCTTGTGAACTCTTTGCTTAAGCAACATGAGAGTTCTAGCACAAGCGGGCTTGTGAACTCTTTGCTTAAGCAACATGAGAGTTCTAGCACTCTCATGTTGCTTAAGCAGGATTAAATTTGGACTTTTTTTTTTAAAAAAAGGTAATTTATGACGTTTATAAACGATATCATCCCTGATGGTTTTCTCTGAGTGCTTCTATTTTATTTTTATTAGGTGGAATTTATAAAAAAAATCATTATTCAGTCAAATAATAATATATACCCTAAGAAATCTGAGAAACACTAACTGGGAGAACAAACTACCTTCTCCTTGGAGTCTAGCGATGTCATCCCTCTATTGCGATCGTTAGTGAGAATCCTGCATCCCGCATGAAAGAAAGAAATATTATTTACCTGCAAGCAATACGTGGTGTCATCTGTTGTTGAAAAGCAGAACTACTTACAACAAGTACCTTTGCATGAGATAACTTAACTCTCGCTTAAGAAATATTTAAAAAAATTATATTTCAGTAATGGTTCCAATTGGAAAACTGTCTGTTTGTATCTAACATTAGTCACAGTAACTAATATGAATCCTGATTCGGTGTCTGTTGCTGTATCGAAAGGACACAGGTGTAAGTTTTGCAGCAAAGAATTTATCTTGAGAAAGAATGGAAGACAACACCAGAAGAATGACTGTGTTATAAATACACTACGCAATATGATAAGTTGCGTTCGATGTAACAAGTCGTTTATGCGGAGAGAGAGCTTAAAAAGACATGACAGAACTTGTAACGTTAAGCCTGCGTACAAGCCAGAGTACAACGATGGATCTACTAGACTAAGGAATAGTGATCTGCATTACAATAATTTTCCTTGTCTTGAGAGAGATTATGTTCGTGGCTCTTCCGATCTCGACGAAAAACTAAAATTGAAGGTCGATGATGATTTATGGAAGAATGAAGACAATGGAAGAATCCTTAACGTGAAAAGTGGGAATACATTCCAGCCGAATTCAAGTAGAACTTTCTTACTTTGTAAAAATGATGATGGACTCCTAAAAAGGAAGCATGAAGACGATAATGGCACTTCGACATCATCGATATCGAATTAATATGGTAATCTGGGTGAAAAGGATGCCTTCTACAGTGATTGTTACAGTCACTCTGAGGCTGTTGACAAAAGCATAGACTGTGATGAAGCACCTAAAGCTGACAAGATCGAAGAATGTAACGGTGTCCTGAGACCGAAACGATGGAAACGACGTGTTATAATAAATAAATCTGATAACGCTTATTATGATCATTGGGACGATTGTGATATTAAAAGTATTTATAATAAACAAGCAGGTGAGTTGGTAGAAGAAGAGATTGGTTACACATCGTGGAAAGAGGAAAGATCCAAACTTATTGGTTGACCGGCTAAGACTTCTACATGGCTCACTTTGTGCAGGAAACTATTCGTGCATAAAAGAAATATCCTTCATACTCGAAGAACTGAGGAAAGCTGGCTACATACAATAATGGCTTATTTTACTTCTATTTGTATAATCTTAAGAAATAAATTAAATATTAAAAGTAAAAATTAAATGTTTTTATTTCTTGCATTCTGATTTCTAACTAAGACTTAGTTCTCGTAACTTGTGTTACCAAATGTGCTGCCTTTTTGATGGTGCTTCCAAAATGTGCTTCCTTCTTTTGTTGATGGTGCTTCCAAATGTGCTTCCTTCTTTTGTTGATGGTGCTTCCAAATGTGCTGCCTTTTTTGATTGTGCTTCCCAAATGTGCTGCCTTTTTTATGGTGCTTCCAAAATGTGCTTCCTTTTTGTTGATGGCGTTTCCAAATGTGCTGCCTTTTTGATGGTGCTTCCAAAATGTGCTTCCTTTTTTGATGGTGCTTCCAAAATGTGCTGCCTTTTTTGATTATGCTTCCAAAATGTGCTTTCTTTTTGTTGATGGTGTTTCCAAATGTGCTGCCTTTTTTGATTGTACTGCCTTTTCGTTGATGGTGCTTCCTTTTTGTTGATTGCTCGTAGTAAAATATGTAGTGACTGATTATTTACTAGTTCAAAACCTCTTGGTGTTACTGAAATATTTTTCAAGGTCACTTGGTCCTTTAGTATGTATAAAAATTTCATGATGGTCTAAATGACTGTTATTATCTAAAGACGAAGAAGGTCCTGCGGTCCTGAAATGACTAGCCTATACGTCTGATATTGTCATGACTTGGTCTCATGGTCCATAGACAATTGTCCTGTATGTGTGGCTTTGTACATGAACGATTTATAGGTTATTCAGATTATCGAATAATTATACTTTCATGTAAGGCATAGCGGTACTGTATTTAATTCGTTGGTCAGGTTTATTGTCTTGAGTTGTTTTTCGTAGAGTGAATGATTAATAAATTCCACGAAAGGTAATGGAAAATAAAATATTAAATATATTTAATATTTAGTTACACCGGTCACTGGTCAAGCAGTGCGTTCATTACTTCTGGAACTATTAAGCAAAGTATAATGTTATTTATATCAATTTTCTCTTTATTATGTATTTCAGAGTATATTATACTCTATGTAACTTGGATGTCCAGGTCCGATCTCAAGACACAATGCTAGCATGCTTAGGGCTTGGATGGTTGATCACCGTGTTGGAATGTTGGAGGCCGCCAGCAAGGCGGGGGACAACAACGGAAGCAACGGTACATGTGACTGGACTGGAGGGTGGTCCTAGCGGAATAAATTGAGGTCAACACCCTAGACACAGCAGTCAACACATAGTCGTGTGGGTATAGAGCTGCTGCTACAAATTCAAGCAAATGCTGTTCATTCCAACTGCAAAGTACGCGGAAGTAACGCCCGGATTCCGCCGTGTGCACTACGTCACCGAGGATGGTTACTTCCAACTAGAGGTCTGCAACTTCGGTCATCACTGGACCAGTGATTGTGACGAGGAGGCTCCGGACATAATCGAGACATCCTGCAAAAAGGTAGATTGTGTCGTCTATTATCTAAGACCTGACAGTACATTACCGGCTTAGTCTCGTCTCGACCACCATGACGAAATGTGTAAACCTCCAAGGCTTCTCTAGTCAGTATGGATTTATTATCAAGGAACTTAGCATTGCAGATGAAAAAGGAAATGTAATAACACACTATGTGTGGTAATTATTTTTAGCCGAAGTGATAATTTAATAAAACACGTAAAAAATAACTTTAAGGTTTTTTTTCTAATGTGTCAACAAATCAATGATAGGATGGATTTGTATGTAGAACTAGAAGTATACCACATCTCTTGAAGAACACTGCATGGTATATATTGAAAGACTCTTGGGCTCAAGAAACTATACTATAGGTGGAAAGGATGATGCGGTTCCTAAGATTAAATGAAAGGAACTTTGTTGATTTTTTTTTTGTATACTACGATGATTTAATTGTGTTGGGGATGATGGGTTGAAGGATTAAATAATAAAACTGGACACACAGGCTTTTAAAGAAAACAAGAATGGAACTAACCATGTCTACAAAACAATACAGAATAATGTGAAGCTCACAAGATCATAGATTGTGGTAAATCTCTGACAACTGAAATGCGGAAACGATATCATAAAATGAGTGATATTGATGCAGCTCATGATAATATTGATGACAGCTACGATGATGATGATGATAACTTTGCGTCTGTGATAGTGACACGGATGCGTGGATTTTAAGACTAATAATAACAAATATGTAAAGAAGATGGAAGCCGTAGCACATGAGACCAATTGTTCATCGAGAGACAATCCAAATGATTGAAGAACAGGTTAAAACTTCTACTTGGTTCGCGAAATGCTGAAAATTTATACGTCCTCAAAGAAACATGAACTAAGAAATGCGAGGTTTATATAATAAAACCTACTTTTTTTGATCTGATGTGTATTAATGGGAATAAATATACAATTTAATATGAGTTTTATTAAATATCTTTCTTACATATGTACTTTCAAGCTCTTGGCGTCTACAGTGTACATAAAGTATATAAAATATTTACGTACCTGGTTCTTCGTTTACCATGTATATTTTGCATTTTAAAATATGAATTTATTAAAGAAAAATGACTGATTTGTTGTGTGTTAGAAACCATAAGTCCGTCTATAACTGGTGCGATTTATAATACTGTGAAATTTTGAGGATAGTATGACCAATAGGATGTTAATATGATGATGTGACATTGGCTTGCTACTTCGCTTGAATGAAATTTAAATGTTAACTTTGTGATGAAATCTGCAAGTGCGTGCATTGCGTGTCCATTTCATATGTCGAATTTGCTTCCAAATGTGCTGCCTTTTTCGTTGAGTGGGCTTCTATTTTTAAAGTAGTTTTGACTTGAGTATTATAGTAATTGGTTCTTGATTTGACTAGCGTATTATTCCATCCTGTGCATGTATATACAGCAGGTCACTCAGTTTGTTACTGACGTTATCGGTGTAAGGATCACCTAGTTTGTTTCTTCTGGTGCATAAGTCGCGTAATTACCTGTTCTTATGAACTCGATGGCATCTTTACCGTCTAAAACGATGAACTTGATGGATGTTGTACCATCGTCTACAGGAACTCTAACGTCAGCGCCGCCGATGTTGGAGCAGATCCCGACGGCAACGCCTCTGACAATACTGGAGGAGACTTCAACAGTCGTGGTACCACCAGCAGAAGAGAATTTAATGCCGGTGGTGCTGGCTTCACAGGAAAACATGACGAACTTCGTTTCAGCCTCGATGGAGACTTCAATGGCTGGTGATTCAACAACTAACGGCCATCGGTGTTGTTACTGTGACAAGATTTTCACAAACAACAGCAATGCTCGACGACACGAAAAGAGAGAATGTGTCAAGAACCTTTATCGTAAAATGATTGTTTGTGAGAAATGTCATAAGCAGTTTGCCAGAAAAGATCATATGAAAACGCACATGAAGACATGCAAAGGTCCTGCTGTTCGGTAGAAAGTAAAGGTTTCTATTCAACAACGATGCATTGATGTTCATAAGAGTATGCCTGGAGATGGCGCAACTGCGACAACGTCAGTATCTGGATCGGGTCTGAAAGGCTTGTCTTCATCAGCAAGGTATCCTTGCAGCTACTGCGATATGTCGTTCACTTTTTCTCATGTAGCACGAAGACATGAGAGGAGTAAATGCAAGAAGAATCCATCTCGCATAAAGTTCCGCTGTGATGAGTGTCATGAATGGTTTACACGTATTGATAGTTTGCGACGGCATGTGAAAAAATGCAACGGTAAAGTCCGTGTGTCTACTGAAGAACTACCTGTAGAAATTTCGACTCCTCGCTTTAGATTGGAGACTCGTAAGCGTACAAGCAAGAAAACCAATGTGCAGCAACCGATTGCTACAACGTCTGGACATGAAAATAAACCTAATACTGTGCTCGGTGCATTACAAGTGAATGATAATGGGTTCTACTTGGCGCAGTCTGCATTTCGTGGAAAATTGAAAGATTACTATTATCTAAATACGTTAGGTGAGTCAAAAGACATTTGTAATTTTCTTGATGATATCAGAGAGGACATAATCAATCAGCTTACTGATGATGTAGCAACAAACGGTCCATTAAAATAGAACTTGTGGTTGGACTGTATATATGGAAAGCCGTATCCATTCGAAGACGAAGTGAGGAAGTGTGCATTCAAGACATCGGCTGCAGTAATTTACAGTTCTGACGATGTGAAGCAAACTGTTAAAAACGGTATCCAGAAACTCTGTCAAGAAGAGGAGGACTATGTCTGTAAAGGTTCTGGTTGGTCTCTGTCTAGTATAAACCGATTGGAGCTAAGAATTAGTCATTTCACGCCTATGCAGGGCTTTCGCAAGTGTTCCTGTAGTAAAATATAGATTTTGTAACAAAATTTATTTTGTAAAAGAATTTGCGATGTTTTATTTACGAACCTGTCACTATTATGTTAAATTGTTGTTATATTTATTTTTTCTTCAGCATCCAGAATCGTACCAAGGACCTAAGTCGATCTAATTAATCATTTTATTGGTTGCAAAATTTATTTAATGAATTTTGAACTTTTTCCTGAATTTCTAGCATTGAAATTATGAATTTCCAAGATGGCGGACATGATGGCTTATAGGATGATGGTAGTAGAGGATTTTAAGCCTCATAAGAATTTTTGAACATGGTTTATTGAAATTATTATTTTTTACATAAAATTAAACATTATTGCATCGATCGAGTATCGAACCAAGGACAGGAACTGATCGAATCAATATGTAAATTAATGAGTGATTTATTTAATGAATTATGGATTTTTTCCCGAATTTCTAGCTAAATAATTACACGATTCCAAGATGGCTGCCATAACGAAACATGCAACAGTAATAGGATTAGGTTAGGTTATGTTAGGTTAGGTTAGCATAGATTTGCATATGGATTAGGTTAGGTTAGGTTAGGTTAGGTTAGGTTAGGTTAGTTTAGGTTAGGTTAGGTTATAATAGGTTTTGTTAGCATAGATTAGCATATGGATTAGGTTAGGTTAGGTTAGGTTAAATTAGGTTAGGTTAGGTTAGCATAGATTAGCATATGGATTAGGTTAGGTTAGGTTAGGTTAGCATAGATTAGCATATGGATTAGGTTAGGTTAGGTTAGGTTAGCATAGATTAGCATATGGATTAGGTTATGTTAGGTTAGGTTAGGTTAGGTTAGGTTAGGTTAGCATAGATTAGCATATGGATTAGGTTAGGTTAGGTTAGGTTAGGTTAGCATAGATTAGCAAATGGATTAGGTTAGGTTAGGTTAGGTTAGCATAGATTAGCATATGGATTAGGTTAGGTTAGGTTAGGCTAGGTTAGGTTAGGTTAGGTTAGCATAGATTAGCATATGGATTAGGTTAGGTTAGGTTAGGTTAGGTTAGGTTAGGTTAGCATAGATTAGCATATGGATTAGGTTAGGTTAGGTTAGTTTAGCATAGATTAGCATATGGATTAGGTTAGGTTAGGTTAGGCTAGGTTAGGTTATGTTAGGTTAGCATAGATTAGCATATGGATTAGGTTAGGTTAGGTTAGGTTAGGTTAGTTTAGCATAGATTAGCATATGGATTAGGTTAGGTTAGGTTAGGTTAGGTTAGCATATGGATTAGCATACGGATTAGATGACGTCATCAGGTTGGCCACATCGAGGGTCGCAAGGCTAAAGGTCAGGGTCGAATTTCAATGTCGGGGTCAAATTTCAAGGTCATGGTCAAATTTCAAGGTCAAGGTCAAAGTTAAAGGTCAAGGTCAAGGTCAAAGGTCAAGGACTCGGTTCAAGGTCTAGGTCAAAGTTCAGGGTTCAAGGTCAAAGTCAAAGGTCAAGGTCGGATCCTGGATCCTGCGCCTGTCCCAGAAACGGCTATATCCTACTACTGTAACGGGACATTTTTTCGTGCGTACATGGCTGATGAACGTAACGGTACACTTTTTCGTGTGTGCATGGTCGATGGAAGTGACATAATCCCCGAAATCCCCCTCCCTCCTCCCCTGTCCCAGGATGAACTATATATATCTACTTAGATGACAGCATCACGGACCGCCCACCCGCCTCTAATATAAAAGTAATGTATCTTTAATTTTTAACAAATTGTCCTTAATCAATACATGTTGACCTTCATCTGCATCAGTCATTGGCATTTATAAACTTTACTATGACACTAGTCGTCTGAAGGAAGTTCAATTTCTTCGTCGAAATTTGGAGAGTTAAGGCATGATAATCCATTACTGTTTCCACACATAGCAGGCTTAGACAGGATTTTCTACATTTGCAATTGTTACCGCATGAAGTATTACAGCTGCAGGAAACAAGACAAAGAAGGTCATCAGGGGCAAAGGCTTTGGTACTGGGAACAGGTTTTAAAACTTTATTTTTCCTGCAATTTTCCTTTACATATTCATGCCTCCAACCCCAATCTGTAGGTGGAAGTTTATTGCCCATCCAATATTGCACCTGGAGGTAAACTCGTAATAGATGTTGGTGAGCTGCTTCTGATGTGGGGGGCAATTTTGATAAACCAAAGTTAGATTTTAAAGCAGATTTACTTGTCATGGATGTAAATTTGCAGTAGCGAGCTTCATTCAGATTAGAATATCTCCTAAGCCTGTACATTTCAAGTATGAATGTCTCTCCCTTTTCGAGTAATTCATTGCGAGATACATATTTTTCGAAAAATGACTCTGTTTGAAGTTTGGCTTGTGGTACAACTTTGATCACATCAACAGATTTTGTCTTTCCCAAACAAAAAAATGACGAGGTGGTGTCACAGCCTGTAATTGCATAAGCAAATAAAAGAAGTTTTCTGATGCTCTTGTGCACATGTACTAGTGTTTGTATGTTATAATAAACAACGGAAGGATTTTTGCCACAGATTTCTTTTCGAAAGAATACAGAGTTATTTTCAGGCGCAAGTGCTACAAGCAGTACCAGAAGATTTGTGTCTGATCCCACAACTCTGACTACATTGAATTTATTGAGATGTTCAATTCCTGTTTTTACGATGTCTAAGTCAGCATCTCCCTCGGCTATGAATGAACTTATTCCACTTCTATTTAATGCTTCAGACAGTTTTATAATTATTTTTTTTGTTATTCGTATTAGATAGAAAAGCTTCGTTTTTCGTGATACATTTTGTATTTGTCTCAAATTCTATGTTACATGATGAGTTTTTAGCAGATCTTCTTGACTGTTCTTCTCCCTTAGTTGTTGGCTCTGAAGGGTGCCAATCAAAAACAACAATTGAGTTCATTCCATATTTTGTGACGATATATGTGCAGTAATTTTCAATGATTTCTCCAAAAGTCTCTTCAATTGGCCATGTTACACTATGGAGGAGAAAGCCTCCATCAATAACTATACTTGTATCTTGTTGGGGTTTAATTTCATCAGTAATGCCCTCAGAAAATACCTTCAGGAATGATGACTTCGCTCCTTTACGTAAAGAAACATCATCGAATAAGGATGGTGGTCGAGAAGCCAGTTCGTATGAAATGTAAACTTTTAATCTAGTCGGACCATCACACAAACAGAGTATTCGACTGAATAACTGTTGAGGATTCACAGTCACTCGCTTTGATCGAACAGCTACAGATTTGTGACTAGATTGAGTCAGTACCATATCCTTCCTATGTAATTTCAGTTCTCCGAAAGACTGTCCCTTCATGTTTCTCATAGCTGCTCTGCAGCCCACCCGCCTCGACCCTAACCACTAAACCACTCTTCACGCTATTGCCGAGATAAGACAAGAAGGTGTAGCCCACTCCTGCTCCGTCATCGCGAAGACTTAATAAACGAGACGCAATAAGAATATGCATACATGGTGTGCCTGCCACTTAACCCAGTTCTTGCTGCCAAGGCTCAAACATATTAACCCTAAAAGCCACTTGAACCTCATACGTTTTATGGCGAATTTACCATTATCTAAATAATTTTGAAACGGGGTTGCAGTGATCCAGTTCTTGCCTTTGTCAAAGGCGATTCGGGTTCGAAACCAAGCAGGAACTCCCAGATTTTCGTCAACAGGAATCGAGCCGAGACTATGACGCAGGCCAAAGTGTTTCATCGGAGAGCTCTCGTTCCTTCCGCCTGTAATATGTAAAAATAAACACCACCGAACAATTATTTTTGATTCCATTTTGTATTGCGAATGAATACATCAATATATTAATAATTATCCTACTATTAGATTTAGGTTCCTATTTAAATTTTAAAGTTTTAAATCCTGCATGTAACAGAGGAATATTAAAAATAATAATCTCATGATAAGAGTAGATTGTAGGGAAGCCGGGTAGATAAATGTAGCAGGTCGGAGCGTTTTAGCCATACGCATGCGCTCACTTCCCCCCCTCCCCAGCAGTAACCAATGAATTCCCCGATATAAACTATACATCATTTTAAAGCTGAAAGTGTGTGCTACAAAATTTACTTGAAGATTTGTTGTGTATTTCCAATATTTAAAAACATCCAGAACGAGAACTGCGCATTTTGACATTAAAAACCCGTTTTTTTATGTTTGTGATTTTATAACGCCTTAACTATTAACATTAAAGAAAATATTGTCAGAAACAAAATTAAAAACCAGATTTTTGAGAACAAAATACGCTATATATTTACTACTTTACACAATTATTTACGTATTCACAAGCGATTCTGTAAAGGTCAACATTTTAGAAATTCCGTGATGGGTTGGGGGGGGGGGGGGGGCGGAATCACAAGGGGGAGAGGCGGGGACTTTTGAGGAAATGCGTGTCTTATAAGGGTCTAACATCTGACAAAAATTTAGCTTTCCCGGAATTAGTTGCGACAACAGGCGATTTTTGGCCTTCATTTACTGGGCTATAAGACCTCTGGAGATTTACAGCATTTCAGCCCGGTTGCAATTGAACAACAACGACTAACCGGTGTAGGTTCGGGCCACTGGATAGCCTCAGAAGGGAATCGAGGGACTGCGCGACCCCCTTCATGGGTGTCTCCACCGAACAGTGCGTTACTAACGGATTTACAACCACAACCAGACACGATCAGTCCGAATTGACAGTCTGGAATCATTGGTCGGAACTGATGGACCGACGAACTGATGGCCTCAGTCCGAACTGCAGTGAGTGAGAACAGCGTCCAGCCAGTCCAAACTAACCAGTCCAATCATCTGTGTGTCGTGGCAGACATCTGTGTTTATGTTCTTTGGTTGCGTTGCTATTATTTTCCTTTTTGTAACTAAAAATTGCAACTGCAACATTTAAAGTTTCTTCCGGATTCTAAGAACGAAACACACATCAAAACAGCAACAGCAACCACAAGACTGATCGTGTGTGGGGAAGGCTTCAGTCCAGTCCACACTGCCAGTTCCAGCTGAGCAGTCCGAACTGGGAGCTGGACTGATCGTGTGTGGGGAAGGCTTCAGTCCAGTCCACACTGCCAGTTCCAGCTGAGCAGTCCGAACTGGGAGCTGGACTGATCGTGCGTGGGGAAGGCTTCAGTCCAGTCCACACTGCCAGTTCGAGCTGAGCAGTCCGAACTGGGAGCTGGACTGATCGTGCGTGGGGGATCTTTACTGGTGCGACAAGCGAAATATCGCTCTGTATCTTCCGGAGTGAGACCCGATGCACCAGACTGCGATTAATTAACGTAATTTAATCTACTATAAGTATTTTAATATGCACTCAAAACCGCCTTCCTTTCTACAGTTTTAATAACACGTGCTGACTGATAGCCAATGTTTCCAACAACGTACTGTGAATTTTCCGTATTCCAAAAGTAAAATTTCCGTACCGACTTAAAAATTTCCTTACATTCACATAACTGATGAAAAAAATGAAATCAAAACAGCATCTAAATAAAATATACATCTACAATTACGGCATTGTGTTTTTATACCTTAAAATGTTTATCTCTGTAAACGGTTATTTTTCAGATTACACACTAGCTAAAATACATATTATAAGAGTTTTAAAATAACTTTTTTTTAGTTACATGTCTAACTACATATTTAAAAAATTAAATTTAGGCAAAAAAATAAAGTACCGGAAAAATTGGTGTCTAAAAAAGGAGCATAAAAAGTGGTTGAAAAAGCACGCCTTGAGCACCAAATAAATAAACTTATATTTATTCATTAATAATGCCAAACTAGCAGTTACAAGATAAAACAAACTTCTCTCCAAAAGTTTCCACCTTCAAACCTCATGACAATTTGTATACCTAGAACCGTTCACTAGTAGTGATCAATAGTAAACATTTCCGTACTCTCAATGTGACGATAACTGGGGATCAAACCAGTCCTTGGAAATAGAACTCATTGTCAGCATCTAAAGGCGTATCCGAGGGAGGGTGGGACAGGTGCCCCCTTTCCGAAGTGAAAAAACAATGAAACAAATATATATATATATAATATATATATATATAAACAAATATCTAAAAGTTTTGTTAAGAGGGTTGTTGTGGGTCGTTACCACGACGCCGAACGTACAATAACGCCGAATACCAAATTTACCGCAACGCCGACAGCTAGAAAACTGCTGTGTACCACAACGCCGAAATACAGTAACGCCGAAAAATGTTGCTACGGGGAGCAAAAAGAAAAACAACTAAATGAATTTGTGTACGTAACCTAACCTAGGCTAGCCTAAACTACCCTAACTAACCTAACCTTACTTAACCTAACCTTTGTGGCAGTCCTGCAATGACATTTTTCGGCGTTGAAATGTATTTCGGCGTTGTGGTAATTCGGCGTTGTGGTACACAGCAGTTTTCTAGCTGTCGGCGTTGCGGTCAATTTGGCATTCGGCGTTATGGTTTTCGGCGTTATTGTACGTTCGGCGTTGTGGTATTTCGGCGTTGTGGTGCGTCCCCGGTTGTTGTTGGTATCCCAGCACTTTGAAAGGAACAAATTATGAAATGGACAGCCTGTAAGAAACATCAGAGACTATTAGCTGAAAAGGAAAAAGTTTGAAACAACATGAAAGTCGTTTAATTCCGAGCGGAGTATAAGACTAGGAGCGTAGGGCCATTCCCAAGAATTCCTGAAAAATTTGAAAGCAAACAACGGTCAAAGTGGTTCTACTCACTTTCCCCTCCCCCCTACTCCACGAAATGAAATTCTGCGTATGCTCTTCGAAAAGACATTGCCAGTATCTGTTTACATTCATTCCCCTGCACGTTTTTCTCAGTGCGCGCTCACTATGTGATCGATAAAAATGGGGGGGGGGGGGGGGGGGACGGCAATTATTGGGTTGAAATGAGGGGGAAGGGAGATAGCGCCTTAAAAAAAAACTGATGCTTATGATAACACGTTATCTCCGTTATCTTCGGCAACCGCTTTTATCTGCTCGCCGTCTCGCCACATGCTTCGTCTACTTGTTCGATAAAATATGTCGTTGCCTATCGATAACCGTTCATTCTGGACAGCTCCGCATTCTCTTAACGAGATTACATGAAGATACCGAAAGGAATAAAGCAATAAACTTCTATGTCGTAAGTTGGATAAAATTGGATTTTATTTTGTACGTTACTTAACGTTTCGACCTCAAGAGTCACATTGAAGGGGAAGTAGAATGGTAACAAACTCTCCCAAAACCAAAGTAACGCACCTAGTTATGGCTTCATCGTAACAAATCGAGTTCGCGGTCGATTTATATCGACGTCGCGATGACTTCGATGAATGCAAAGACATGCTTGGAATGAGGCTCAGGGTGTCCACAAGGAAAAAATATTTCGTACCAACTTAGGCCAGAAAAAGTACTAGATTTGAAAAAAAGTACTAAATTATAATTTGTTATGGTTTTAACAATTTAGGAAGTTATAATGAAATTGCAATGCTCTAACTTAAATATCACACACACACACATACATTCCATAGTTTATAAAAATAATTACGCTTAATAATAAAACATATTGGAGTTACTGTAATATTATTATATTAAAGAAAAAAAAGTACTAGATCTGAGCGTAAATGTACTAGACCACTAAAAAAACTTATAAAAGTACTAGATCTAGCACGAAAGTACTAACTGTGGACATCCTGATGAGGCTCTCTGTCGCGGGGTGAAAGCGCTTGTTTCAGAGTTTGTGGAGGGAGGAATAACTCTCTCGCGCGAAGCTTGTTTTAAGGGGCGAGAGGGGAAATTGACGGTGAGGGAGGGGGTGTTAGAGAGAGAGTGGGGGGTGGACGCAATGACCGCGTAGCCGAGGTATTGATTCCCTCTTCTCTAGTCATCTCCAGTTACTGGCCCGCGCCGCGGCACGTAACTCCGGTATTTTTTTTTTTGTTGTGTTTCTCTGCGTTGTCAGCTGCTGTGTCGGTGACCACGGGGACAAGCTGAAAGGTGAAGAAGGAAAGTGGGAGGGGATACAAAACAAGGACGCGTGTTTGTTGATTTGCTTGCGAACTCTGCCCGTGGAGAAGTGTTTTCGTCGCTAGGCGTGTGTGCTCTTTTGTTTCGCGTGGTTCTCCCACCTAAACCCCCCTCCACGTACCAACCATCTTGTGTTACGTTTGGAATTATCTTCTTTTTTTATTCTTCGGAGCGCCGCGTGAACGTGACGCAAGACAAGTAGCTGCGCGCGCACACACACCCACACGCCAGGCCGCTACCGTTGTGGCGGAGGAAAAAAAAAGAAGAGAAAAAAGGGGGACAATCGACCTTATGGCGCCTCTCACCTTTCCTCCTCTCGCGGCCGCCATCTTGGGCTCCGGTCTCCAGCAGAGAGCGCTGCGGGCCTCCAGCCAGTCGGGCACACGGTAGCCTGACGCCAGGCCGTGTCGAGTGCTGTTTTTTTTTGTTTTCCGTACCTGTCCGTGCCGATTCTTTGCCTTGTTTTCCTCTCTTGCGCGCGTTCGGCAGTCTTCTCGACGTAGTGCGTGTGAATTGACTGTGCTTCGCCATCTTACCCTCCCCCCCCCCCTTCTTTATGTTTTCGTTTCCACCAAGAAATCAACCTGTGACGTTCATACAACATAATAAATATTTTTTTTTAATGAAGTTCGTCTCTTCGTTGCCCGTGTGATCAGTGATTTCAAAAGTGTTTACAAAGTGCGTTTCATTGTTGGCAGTTTTTTTTCTTCTTGTTGTGTGGTGACAGCTGGTTCGACAGTGTGTGCTGTGTGTGACGGATAATAAAAACAAAATAAATAAATAATCCTCTTTTGTCATGAGTGCGGAAGGAATATTCCCGCGCCAGAACTCCGTCTTCTCACACCTGTAACTTT